>NC_134485.1:434263481-434316814 GCF_040206685.1 Ascaphus truei | reverse complement strand
ACAGGCCCTTGTCCTTAAAAAGGCCTGTACCCCTCATTCCTGGGTTATTCTTGTGTTGTTGCTGTTGCTCTCCTCCCTCGCCCCGCTATCCTCCTCCCCCGCTCTCTCCTCCTCCCTCCCTGGCCCGCCCCGCTCTCTCCTCCCTCCCTTCCCAGCCCGCGCCCGCTCTCTCCTCCTCCCTTCCCAGCCCACCCCGCTCTCTCCTCCTCGCCCGCCCTGCTCTCTCCTCCTCCCTTCCCAGCCCGCCCAGCTCTCTCCTCCTCCCCCCCTCGTCCGCCCCGCTCTCTCCTCTCTTCCCAGCCGCCCCGCTCTCTCCTCCTCTCTTCCCAGCCGCCCGCTCTCTCCTCCTCCCTCCCTCGCCCGCCCCGCTCTCTCTTCCTCCCTTCCCAGCCTGCCCCGCTCTCTCCTCCCTCGCACCGCTCTCTCCTCCCTCGCCCGCTCTCCTCCCTCCCTCGCCCGCCCCGCTCTCCTCCCGCCCCGCTCTCCTCCCTCCCTCGCCCGCCCCGCTCTCCTCCCTCGCCCGCCTCCCGCTCTCCTCCCTCCCTCGCCCGCCCCGCTCTCCTCCCTCCCTCGCCCGCCCGCTCTCCTCCCTCCCTCGCCCGCCCTGCTCTCTCCTCCCTCGCCCGCCCCGCTCTCTCCTCCCTCGCCCGCCCGCTCTCTCCTCCCTCGCCCGCCCGCTCTCTCCTCCCTCGCCCGCCCGCGCTCTCCTCCCTCCCTCGCCCGCCCGCGCTCTCCTCCCTCCCTCGCCCCCACCCCGCTCTCTCCTCACCCGCTCCCGCCCGCGCTCTCTCCTCCCTCCCTCGCCCGCCCCGCTCTCTCCTCCCTCCCTCGCCCGCCCCGCTCTCTCCTCCCTCGCCCGCCCCGCTCTCTCCCTCACCGCTCTCTCTCCCTCCCTCCCTGGCCCGCCCCGCTCTCTCCTCCCTCCTTCCCAGCCCACCCCGCTCTCTCCTCCTCCCTTCACAGCCTGCTCTCTCCTCCTCCCTCCACAGCCCGCCCCGCTCTCACCCGCCCCGCTCTCTCCTCCTCTCTTCCCAGCCGCCCCGCTCTCTCCTCTCTTCCCAGCCGCCCCGCTCTCTCCTCCTCCCTCGCCCCGCTCTCTCCTCCCTTCCAGCCCGCCCCGCTCTCTCCTCCCTCCCTGGCCCGCCCCGCTCTCTCCTCCCTCCCTCCCTGGCACGCGCCGCTCTCTCCTCCCTCCCGCCCTGCTCTCTCCTCCCTCCCGCCCTGCTCTCTCCTCCCTCCCGCCCTGCTCTCTCCTCCCTCCCGCCCTGCTCTCTCCTCCCGCCCTGCTCTCTCCTCCCGCCCTGCTCTCTCCTCCCTCCCTTGCCCGCTCTCCCCTCCCTTGCCCGCTCTCTCCTCCCTCCCTTGCCCGCTCTCTCCTCCCTCCCTTGCCCGCTCTCTCCTCCCTCCCTTGCCCGCTCTCTCCTCCCTCCCTTGCCCGCTCTCTCCTCCCTCCCTTGCCCGCTCTCTCCTCCCTCCCTTGCCCGCCCGCTCTCTCCCCCGCCCGCTCTCCTCCCTCGCCCGCCTGCTCTCTCCTCCCTCGCCCGCCCGCGCTCTCCTCCCTCGCCCGCCCCGCTCTCTCCCTCCCCGCTCTCTCCTCCCTCCCTCCCTGGCCCGCCCCGCTCTCCTCCTCCCCTTCCCGGCCCGCCCCGCTCTCTCCTCCTCCCTTCCCAGCCCGCCCCACTCTCTCCTCCCTCCCTCGCCCGCCCCGCTCTCTCCTCCCTTCCCAGCCCGCCCTGCTCTCTCCTCCCTCCCCCCCTCGCCCGCCCCGCTCTCTCCTCCTCTCTTCCCAGCCGCCCCGCTCTCTCCTCCTCTCTTCCCAGCCACCCCGCTCTCTCCTCCCTCCCTCGCCCGCCCCGCTCTCTCCTCCTCCCTCCCTCGCCCGCCCCGCTCTCTCCTCCTCCCTTCCCAGCCCGCCCCGCTCTCTCTCCCTCCCTCCCTCCCTGGCCCGCCCCGCTCTCTCCTCCTCCCTTCCCAGCCCGCCCCGCTCTCTCCTCCTCCCTTCCCAGCCCGCCCCGCTCTCTCTCTCCTCCCTTCCCAGCCAGCCCCGCTCTCTCCTCCCTCCCTCGCCCGCCCCGCTCTCTCCTCCCTTCCCAGCCCGCCCTGCTCTCTCCTCCCTCCCCCCCTCGCCCGCCCCGCTCTCTCCTCCTCTCTTCCCAGCCGCCCCGCTCTCTCCTCCTCTCTTCCAGCCGCCCGCTCTCTCCTCTCTTCCCAGCCGCCCCGCTCTCTCCTCCCTCCCTCGCCCGCCCCGCTCTCTCCTCCTCCCTCGCCCGCCCCGCTCTCTCCTCCTCCCTCGCCCGCCCCGCTCTCCTCCCTCCCTCGCCCGCCGCCGCTCTCCTCCCTCGCCCGCCCCGCTCTCCTCCCTCCCCCGCCGCTCTCCTCCCTCGCCCGCCCGCTCTCCTCCCTCCCTCGCCCGCTCTCCTCCTCCCTCCCTCGCCCGCCCCGCTCTCCTCCTCCCTCGCCCGCCCGCTCTCTCCTCCCTCGCCCGCCTGCTCTCTCCTCCCTCGCCCGCCCGCTCTCTCCTCCCTCGCCCGCCCGCGCTCTCCTCCCTCCCTCGCCCGCCCGCGCTCTCCTCCCTCCTCGCCCGCCCGCGCTCTCCTCCCTCCCCCTCACCGCGCTCTCTCCTCCCTCGCCCGCCCCGCTCTCTCCTCCCTCGCCCGCCCCGCTCTCTCCTCCCTCGCCCGCCCCGCTCTCTCCTCCCTCCCTCGCCCCGCCCCGCTCTCTCCTCCCTCGCCCGCCCCGCTCTCTCCCTCCCCGCTCTCTCCTCCCTCCCTCCCTGGCCGCCCCGCTCTCTCCTCCCTCCCTTCCCAGCCCACCCCGCTCTCTCCTCCTCCCTTCACAGCCTGCTCTCTCCTCCTCCCTCCACAGCCCGCCCCGCTCTCACCCCCCTCGCCCGCCCCGCTCTCACCCCCCTCGCCCGCCCCGCTCTCTCCTCTCTTCCCAGCCGCCCCGCTCTCTCCTCTCTTCCCAGCCGCCCCGCTCTCTCCTCCTCCTCCCTCGCCCCGCTCTCTCCTCCCTTCCCAGCCCGCCCCGCTCTCTCCTCCCTCCCTGGCCCGCCCGCTCTCTCCTCCCTCCCTCCCTGGCACGCGCCGCTCTCTCCTCCCTCCCGCCCTGCTCTCTCCTCCCTCCGCCCTGCTCTCTCCTCCCGCCCTGCTCTCTCCTCCTCCCTTGCCGCTCTCCCCTCCCTTGCCCGCTCTCTCCTCCCTCCCTCGCCCGCCCCGCTCTCCTCCCTCCCTCGCCCGCTCTCCTCCTCCCTCCCTCGCCCGCCCCGCTCTCCTCCTCCCTCGCCCGCCCGCTCTCTCCTCCCTCGCCCGCCCGCTCTCTCCTCCCTCGCCCGCCCGCTCTCTCCTCCTCGCCCGCCCGCGCTCTCTCCCTCCCTCGCCCGCCCGCGCTCTCCTCCCTCCCCCTCACCCCGCTCTCTCCTCCCTCGCCCGCCCCGCTCTCCCCTCCCTCGCCCGCCCCGCTCTCTCCTCCCTCCCTCGCCCGCCCCGCTCTCTCCCTCCCTCGCCCGCCCCGCTCTCTCCTCCCTCGCCCGCCCCGCTCTCTCCCTCCCCGCTCTCTCCTCCCTCCCTCCCTGGCCCGCCCCGCTCTCTCCTCCCTCCCTTCCCAGCCCACCCCGCTCTCTCCTCCTCCCTTCACAGCCTGCTCTCTCCTCCTCCCTCCACAGCCCGCCCCCGCTCTCACCCCCCCTCGCCCGCCCCGCTCTCTCCTCTCTTCCCAGCCGCCCCGCTCTCTCCTCTCTTCCCAGCCGCCCCGCTCTCTCCTCCTCCCTCCCTCGCCCCGCTCTCTCCTCCCTTCCCAGCCCGCCCTCGCTCTCTCCTCCCTCCCTGGCCCGCCCCGCTCTCTCCTCCCTCCCTCCCTGGCACGCGCCGCTCTCTCCTCCCTCCCGCCCTGCTCTCTCCTCCCTCCCGCCCTGCTCTCTCCTCCCTCCGCCCTGCTCTCTCCTCCCTCCCGCCCTGCTCTCTCCTCCCGCCCTGCTCTCTCCTCCCTCCCTTGCCCGCTCTCCCCTCCCTTGCCCGCTCTCTCCTCCCTCCCTTGCCCGCTCTCTCCTCCCTCCCTTGCCCGCCCGCTCTCCTCCCCCGCCCGCTCTCCTCCCTCGCCCGCCTGCTCTCTCCTCCCTCGCCCGCCCGCTCTCTCCTCCCTCGCCCGCCCGCTCTCTCCTCCCTCCCTCGCCCGCCCCGCTCTCTCCCTCACCCTCCCCGCTCTCTCCTCCCTCCCTCCCTGGCCCGCCCCGCTCTCTCCTCCTCCCTTCCCAGCCCGCCCCGCTCTCCTCCTCCTCCCTTCCCAGCCCGCCCCGCTCTCTCCTCCCTCCCTCGCCCGCCCCGCTCTCTCCTCCCTTCCCAGCCCGCCCTGCTCTCTCCTCCCTCCCCCCTCGCCCGCCCCGCTCTCTCCTCCTCTCTTCCCAGCCGCCCCGCTCTCTCCTCCTCTTTTCCCAGCCGCCCGCTCTGTCCTCCTCTCTTCCCAGCCGCCCCGCTCTCTCCTCCCTCCCTCGCCCGCCCCGCTCTCTCCTCCTCCCTCCCTCGCCCGCCCCGCTCTCTCCTCCTCCCTTCCCAGCCCGCCCCGCTCTCTCCTCCCTCCCTCCCTCCCTGGCCCGCCCCGCTCTCTCCTCCCTCCCTCCCTGGCCCGCCCCGCTCTCTCCTCCCTCCCTGGCCCGCCCTGCTCTCTCCTCCCTCCCTTGCCCGCTCTCTCCTCTCTCCCTTGCCCGCTCTCTCCTCCCTCCCTTGCCCGCTCTCTCCTCCCTCCCTTGCCCGCTCTCTCCTCCCTCCCTTGCCCGCTCGCTCTCCTCCCTCGCCTGCTCGCTCTCCTCCCTCGCCGCCCCGCTCTCTCCTCCCTCGCCCGCCCGCTCTCTCCTCCCTCGCCCGCCCGCTCTCTCCTCCCTCCCTCGCCCGCCCGCTCTCTCCTCCCTCGCCCGCCCGCTCTCTCCTCCCTCGCCCGCCCGCTCTCTCCTCCCTCCCTCGCCCCCGCCCCGCTCTCTCCTCCCTCGCCCGCAGCGCTCTCTCCTCCCTCCCTCGCCCGCAGCGCTCTCTCCTCCCTCCCTCGCCCGCCCCGCTCTCCCTCCCTCCCTCGCCCTGCTCTCTACTCCCTCCCTCGCCGCCCCCGCTCTCTCCTCCCTCCCTCGCCTGCCTGCTCTCTCCTCCCTCGCCCGCCCCTTTCTCTCCTCCCTCGCCCGCCCCGCTCTCTCCTCCCTCGCCCGCCCCGCTCTCTCCTCCCTCGCCCCGCCCCGCTCTCTCCTCCCTCGCCCGCCCCGCTCTCTCCTCCCTCCCTCGCCAGCCCCGCTCTCTCCTCCCTCCCTTGCCCGCCCCGCTCTCTTCTCCCTCCCTCGCCCGCCCCGCTCTCTCCTCCCTTTCTCCCTCGCCTGTCTCTTCACTTCCCTCTCCTTTTTCCCAGGATACACTTTGGACAGATCACCAGTAACCAGATGCTTCTGGGTGTGATGGAAGACCTGAAAACCTGCACCATCTCCCGGGTGTCGGAAGTGCGGGTAAGAAACTCGCAGGGTCTCTCAGCAGGTGTCGCCCCCTTAATACAGGATGCACTGTAACGCAGGTTTATAATCCTTTATTAACGAGGGGGCAGCTTCACCCACAATGCACCACAATGGGGGAGAAAAGTCCAGTAACAGCACTCCTGCAGACGGACCTCGCTAACGCAAACTGGTACACTAGCCATAGAAGTCGCTGCTCCCACTGCATGTCCCCCAAAGCGGCAGTCACCGCTGCTCCTGAACCCGTGGTGCTGATTGTTCACCCCTGCGAGGCTTCCCGGTGAGGTAGGGGGCCCTCCCTCTGCTGACATTCTCTCTCCGCTCTCTCTCAGACGTCATGGGTCTGAACATGGCCGGGCTGCAGTTCCTGAAGAGGGAGATCGAGGCGAAGGAGGAGGTACTGTTCTTCGCGGACGCCACGCAGCGCTTCGAGGAGCGCAAGAGGAAGAGGAAGAAGAACGAGAAACTGCTCCTCACTGTGGTGTAATCCTGCTGTGGCAGGTATACATTCTAACCCACTTCAGCTCTGAAAGGGTTAACCACTCTACCACAGCATTGCCACCCAAAAACGTATCACCAATGGAACTTTCGAAATGGAGCCCTGTGATTGGCCCACGCTGTTGTCATGGAGACACTTGGCACTTGATCCATTCCGAAGTCCAAAGCAGCGCTTGGAATGTTCCATTCGCCCACAGTTTGTGGGGGAGCACAACATCCAATTTAATACCAAACGTTGCACACGATCAGAGACGCTTAGAAACGGAGAGATGGGTAGATGTTCCTGATTTGACCTGCCGGTGTGGAAGTGTTAGTCTTTATGCCAAATGGAGAACAATACTTGCTATACTAAAATATGTTTGTGTTTCTATGCGAGGAGTGGCCGAGCGTCACAATGTAACTGCTGCTCGTCTGCCGGTCTCCCGGTTACTCGTTTAGAACTCTGTAAATGTGCGTTCAAAAATAAACAACGGGACACGAGTCCAGGAAACCCCTCCGAGCTTTAAGTGGTATGTTCCGAGATTTGGACGGTATGGGGAGGAGTAGGAGCAGCGCTGGCCGGGCCTGGCGGTGCTGGGGGAAATGCCTCTGGGTTGGGACGGGGAGGAGCAGCGCTGGCCGGGCCTGACGGTGCTGGGGGAAATGCCTCTGGGTTGGGACGGGGAGGAGCAGCGCTGGCCGGGCCTGACGGTGCTGGGGGAAATGCCTCTGGGTTGGGACGGGGAGGAGCAGCGCTGGCGGTGCTGGGGGAAATGCCTCTGGGTTGGACGGGGAGGAGCAGCTCTGGCCGGGCCTGACGGTGCTGGGGGAAATGCCTCTGGGTTGGGACGGGGAGGAGCAGCGCTGGGCGGTGCTGGGGGAAATGCCTCTGGGTTGGGACGGGGAGGAGCAGCGCTGGCCGGGCCTGACGGTGCTGGGGAAATGCCTCTGGGTTGGGACGGGGAGGAGCAGCGCTGGCCGGGCCTGACGGTGCTGGGGGAAATGCCTCTGGGTTGGGACGGTACGGGGAGGAGCAGCGCTGGCCGGGCCTGGCGGTGCTGGGGGAAATGCCTCTGGGTTGGGACGGGGAGGAGCAGCGCTGGCTGGGCCTGACGGTGCTGGGGGAAATGCCTCTGGGTTGGGACGGGGAGGAGCAGCGCTGGCCGGGCCTGACGGTGCTGGGGGAAATGCCTCTGGGTTGGGACGGGGAGGAGCAGCGCTGGCCGGGCCTGACGTGCTGGGGGAATGCCTCTGGGTTGGGACGGGGAGAAGCAGCGCTGGCCGGGCCTGACGGTGCTGGGGAAATGCCTCTGGGTTGGGACGGGGAGGAGCAGCGCTGGCCGGGCCTGACGGTGCTGGGGGAAATGCCTCTGGGTTGGGACGGGGAGGAGCAGCGCTGGCCGGGCCTGACGGTGCTGGTGGAAATGTCTCTGGGTTGGGACGGGGAGGAGCAGCGCTGGCCGGGCCTGACGTGCTAGGGGAATTGCCTCTGGGTTGGGACGGGAGGAGCAGCGCTGGCCGGACCTGACGGTGCTGGGGGAAATGCCTCTGGGTTGGGACGGGGAGGAGCAGCGCTGGCCGGGCCTGACGTGCTGGGGGAATTGCCTCTGGGTTGGGACGGGGAGAGCAGCGCTGGCCGGGCCTGACGGTGCTGGGGGAAATGCCTCTGGGTTGGGACGGGGAGGAGCAGCGCTGGCCGGGCCTGGCGGTGCTGGGGGAAATGCCTCTGGGTTGGGACGGGGAGGAGCAGCGCTGGCCCGGGCCTGACGGTGCTGGTGAAATGTCTCTGGGTTGGGACGGGGAGGAGCAGCGCTGGCCGGGCCTGACGGTGCTGGGGGAAATGCCTCTGGGTTGGGACGGGGAGGAGCAGCGCTGGCCGGGCCTGGCGGTGCTGGGGCAAATGCCTCTGGGTTGGGACGGTACGGGGAGGAGCAGCGCTGGCCGGGCCTGACGGTGCTGGGGGAAATGCCTCTGGGTTGGGGCGGGGAGGAGCAGCGCTGGCCGGCCTGACGGTGCTGGGGGAAATGCCTCTGGGTTGGGACGGGGAGGAGCAGCGCTGGCCGGGCCTGACGGGTCTGGGGGAAATGCCTCTGGGTTGGAACAGGGAGGAGCAGCGCTGGCCGGGCCTGACGGTGCTGGGGGAAATGCCTCTGGGTTGGGACAGGGAGGAGCAGCGCTGGCCGGGCCTGACGGTGCTGGGTGAAATGCCTCTGGGTTGGGGCGGGGAGGAGCAGCGCTGGCCGGGCCTGGCGGGTGCTGAGGGAAATGCCTCTGGGTTGGGACGGGACAGGGAGGAGCAGCGCTGGCCGGGCCTGACGGTGCTGGGGGGAAATGCCTCTGGGTTGGGACGGGAGGAGCAGCGCTGGCCGGGCCTGACGGTGCCGGGGGAAATGCCTCTGGGTTGGGACGGGGAGGAGCAGCGCTGGCCGGGCCTGACGGTGCTGGGGAAATGTCTCTGGGTTGGGACGGGGAGGAGCAGCGCTGGCCGGGCCTGACGGTGCTGGGGGAAATACCTCTGGGTTGGGACGGGGAGGAGCAGCGCTGGCCGGGCCTGACGGTGCTGGGGGAAATGTCTCTGGGTTGGGACGGGGAGGAGCAGCGCTGGCCGGGCCTGACGGTGCTGGGGGAAATGCCTCTGGGTTGGGACGGGGAGGAGCAGGCGCAGCGCTGGCCGGGCCTGGCGGTGCTGGGGGAAATGCCTCTGGGTTGGGACGGGGAGGAGCAGCGCTGGCCGGGCCTGGCGGTGCTGGGGGAAATGCCTCTGGGTTGGGACGGGGAGGAGCAGCGCTGGCTGGGCCTGACGGTGCTTGGGGGAAATGCCTCTGGGTTGGGACGGGGAGGAGCAGCGCTGGCCGGGCCTGACGGTGCTGGGGGAAATGCCTCTGGGTTGGGACGGGGAGGAGCAGTGCTGGCCGGGCCTGACGGTGCTGGGGGAAATGCCTCTGGGTTGGGACGGGAGGAGCAGCGCTGGCCGGGCCTGACGGTGCTGGGGGAAATGCCTCTGGGTTGGGACGGGGAGGAGCAGCGCTGGCCGGGCCTGACGGTGCTGGGGGAAATGCCTCTGGGTTGGGGCGGGGAGGAGCAGCGCTGGCCGGGCCTGACGGTGCTGGGGGAAATGCCTCTGGGTTGGGACGGGGAGGAGCAGCGCTGGCCGGGCCTGACGGTGCTGGGGGAAATGCCTCTGGGTTGGGACGGGGAGGAGCAGCGCTGGCCGGGCCTGACGGTGCTGGGGGAAATGCCTCTGGGTTGGGACGGGGAGTAGAAGCGCTGGCCGGACCTGACGGTGCTGGGGGAAATGCCTCTGGGTTGGGACGGGGAGGAGCAGCGCTGGCCGGGCCTGACGGTGCTGGGGGAAATGCCTCTGGGTTGGGACGGGGAGGAGCAGCGCTGGCCGGGCCTGACGGTGCTGGGGGAAATGCCTCTGGGTTGGGGCGGGGAGGAGCAGCGCTGGCCGGGCCTGACGGTGCTGGGGGAAATGCCTCTGGGTTGGGGCGGGGAGGAGCAGCGCTGGCCGGGCCTGACGGTGCTGGGGAAATGCCTCTGGGTTGGGACGGTACGGGGAGGAGCAGCGCTGGCCGGGCCTGACGGTGCTGGGGGAAATGCCTCTGGGTTGGGTCGGGGAGGAGCAGCGCTGGCCGGGCCTGGCGGTGCTGGGGAAATGCCTCTGGGTTGGGACGGTACGGGGAGGAGCAGCGCTGACCGGGCCTGACGGTGCTGGGGAAATGCCTCTGGGTTGGGACGGGGAGGAGCAGCGCTGGCCGGGCCTGACGGTGCTGGGGGAAATGCCTCTGGGTTGGGACGGGGAGGAGCAGCGCTGGCCGGGCCTGACGGTGCTGGGGGAAATGCCTCTGGGTTGGGACGGGGAGGAGCAGCGCTGGCCGGGCCTGACGGTGCTGGGGGAAATGCCTCTGGGTTGGGGCGGGGAGGAGCAGCGCTGGCCGGGCCTGACGGTGCTGGGGGAAATGCCTCTGGGTTGGGGCGGGGAGGAGCAGCGCTGGCCGGGCCTGACGGTGCTGGGGGAAATGCCTCTGGGTTGGGACGGGGAGGAGCAGCGCTGGCGGTGCTGGGGGAAATGCCTCTGGGTTGGGACGGTACGGGGAGGAGCAGCACTGGCCGGGCCTGACGGTGCTGGGGGAAATGCCTCTGGGTTGGGACGGGGAGGAGCAGCGCTGGCGGTGCTGGGGGAAATGCCTCTGGGTTGGGACGGTACGGGGAGGAGCAGCGCTGGCCGGGCCTGACGGTGCTGGGGGAAATGCCTCTGGGTTGGGACGGGGAGGAGCAGCGCTGGCCGGGCCTGACGGTGCTGGGGGAAATGCCTCTGGGTTGGGACGGGGAGGAGCAGCGCTGGCCGGGCCTGACGGTGCTGGGGGAAATGCCTCTGGGTTGGGACGGGGAGGAGCAGCGCTGGCCGGGCCTGGCGGTGCTGGGGGAAATGCCTCTGGGTTGGGACGGGGAGGAGCAGCGCTGGCCGGGACTGACGGTGCTGGGGGAAATGCCTCTGGGTTGGGACGGGGAGGAGCAGCGCTGGCCGGGCCTGACGGTGCTGGGGCAAATGCCTGTGGCTTGGGACGGGGAGGAGCAGCGCTGGCCGGGCCTGACGGTGCTGGGGGAAATGCCTGTGGGTTGGGACGGGGAGGAGCAGCGCTGGCCGGGCCTGACATTGCTGGGGGAAATGCCTCTGGGTTGGGACGGGGAGGAGCAGCGCTGGCCGGGCCTGACGGTGCTGGGGGAAATGCCTCTGGGTTGGGACGGGGAGGAGCAGCGCTGGCCGGGCCTGACGGTGCTGGGGGAAATGCCTCTGGGTTGGGACGGAGAGGAGCAGCGCTGGCCGGGCCTGACGGTGCTGGGGGAAATGCCTCTGGGTTGGGACGGGGAGGAGCAGCGCTGGCCGGGCCTGACGGTGCTGGGGGAAATGCCTCTGGGTTGGGACGGGGAGGAGCAGGCGCAGCGCTGGCCGGGCCTGGCGGTGCTGGGGGAAATGCCTCTGGGTTGGGACGGGGAGGAGCAGCGCTGGCCGGGCCTGACGGTGCTGGGGGAAATGCCTCTGGGTTGGGACGGGGAGGAGCAGCGCTGGCCGGGCCTGACGGTGCTGGGGGAAATGCCTCTGGGTTGGGACGGGGAGGAGCAGCGCTGGCCGGGCCTGACGGTGTTGGGGGAAATGCCTCTGGGTTGGGACGGGGAGGAGAAGCGCTGGCCGGGCCTGGCGGTGCTGGGGGAAATGCCTCTGGGTTGGGACGGGGAGGAGCAGCGCTGGCCGGGCCTGACGGTGCTGGGGGAAATGCCTCTGGGTTGGGACGGGGAGGAGCAGCGCTGGCCGGGCCTGACGGTGCTGGGGGAAATGCCTCTGGGTTGGGGCGGGGAGGAGCAGCGCTGGCCGGGCCTGACGGTGCTGGGGGAAATGCCTCTGGGTTGGGACGGGGAGGAGCAGCGCTGGCCGGGCCTGACGGTGCTGGGGGAAATGCCTCTGGGTTGGGACGGGGAGGAGCAGCGCTGGCCGGGCCTGACGGTGCTGGGGGAAATGCCTCTGGGTTGGGACGGGGAGGAGAAGCGCTGGCCGGACCTGACGGTGCTGGGGGAAATGCCTCTGGGTTGGGACGGGGAGGAGCAGCGCTGGCCGGGCCTGACGGTGCTGGGGGAAATGCCTCTGGGTTGGGACGGGGAGGAGCAGCGCTGGCCGGGCCTGACGGTACTGGGGGAAATGCCTCTGGGTTGGGGCGGGGAGGAGCAGCGCTGGCCGGGCCTGACGGTGCTGGGGGAAATGCCTCTGGGTTGGGGCGGGGAGGAGCAGCGCTGGCCGGGCCTGACGGTGCTGGGGGAAATGCCTCTGGGTTGGGACGGTACGGGGAGGAGCAGCGCTGGCCGGGCCTGACGGTGCTGGGGGAAATGCCTCTGGGTTGGGTCGGGGAGGAGCAGCGCTGGCCGGGCCTGGCGGTGCTGGGGAAATGCCTCTGGGTTGGGACGGTACGGGGAGGAGCAGCGCTGACCGGGCCTGACGGTGCTGGGGGAAATGCCTCTGGGTTGGGACGGGGAGGAGCAGCGCTGGCCGGGCCTGACGGTGCTGGGGGAAATGCCTCTGGGTTGGGACGGGGAGGAGCAGCGCTGGCCGGGCCTGACGGTGCTGGGGGAAATGCCTCTGGGTTGGGACGGGGAGGAGCAGCGCTGGCCGGGCCTGACGGTGCTGGGGGAAATGCCTCTGGGTTGGGACGGGGAGGAGCAGCGCTGGCCGGGCCTGACGGTGCTGGGGGAAATGCCTCTGGGTTGGGGCGGGGAGGAGCAGCGCTGGCCGGGCCTGACGGTGCTGGGGGAAATGCCTCTGGGTTGGGGCGGGGAGGAGCAGCGCTGGCCGGGCCTGACGGTGCTGGGGGAAATGCCTCTGGGTTGGGACGGGGAGGAGCAGCGCTGGCCGGGCCTGACGGTGCTGGGGGAAATGCCTCTGGGTTGGGACGGTACGGGGAGGAGCAGCGCTGGCCGGGCCTGACGGTGCTGGGGGAAATGCCTCTGGGTTGGGGCGGTACGGGGGGGAGCAGCGCTGGCCGGGCCTGACGGTGCTGGGGGAAATGCCTCTGGGTTGGGGCGGGGAGGAGCAGCGCTGGCCGGGCCTGGCGGTGCTGGGGAAATGCCTCTGGGTTGGGACGGTACGGGGAGGAGCAGCGCTGACCGGGCCTGACGGTGCTGGGGGAAATGCCTCTGGGTTGGGACGGGGAGGAGCAGCGCTGGCCGGGCCTGACGGTGCTGGGGGAAATGCCTCTGGGTTGGGACGGGGAGGAGCAGCGCTGGCCGGGCCTGACGGTGCTGGGGGAAATGCCTCTGGGTTGGGACGGGGAGGAGCAGCGCTGGCCGGGCCTGACGGTGCTGGGGGAAATGTCTCTGGGTTGGGACGGGGAGGAGCAGCGCTGGCCGGGCCTGACGGTGCTGGGGGAAATGCCTCTGGGTTGGGGCGGTACGGGGAGGAGCAGCGCTGGCCGGGCCTGACGGTGCTGGGGAAATGCCTCTGGGTTGGGACGGGGAGGAGCAGGAGCAGCGCTGGCCGGGCCTGACGGTGCTGGGGGAAATGCCTCTGGGTTGGGACGGGGAGGAGCAGCGCTGGCCGGACCTGACGGTGCTGGGGGAAATGCCTCTGGGTTGGGACGGGGAGGAGCAGCGCTGGCCGGGCCTGACGGTGCTGGGGGAAATGCCTCTGGGTTGGGACGGGGAGGAGAAGCGCTGGCCGGACCTGACGGTGCTGGGGGAAATGCCTCTGGGTTGGGACGGGGAGGAGCAGCACTGGCCGGGCCTGACGGTGCTGGGGGAAATGCCTCTGGGTTGGGACGGGGAGGAGCAGCACTGGCCGGGCCTGACGGTGCTGAGGGAAATGCCTCTGGGTTGGGACGGGGAGGAGCAGCGCTGGCCGGGCCTGACGGTGCTGGGGGAAATGCCTCTGGGTTGGGACGGGGAGGAGCAGCGCTGGCCGGGCCTGACGGTGCTGGGGGAAATGCCTCTGGGTTGGGACGGGGAGGAGCAGCGCTGGCCGGGCCTGGCGGTGCTGGGGGAAATGCCTCTGGGTTGGGATGGGGAGGAGCAGCGCTGGCCGGGCCTGGCGGTGCTGGGGAAATGCCTCTGGGTTGGGACGGCGAGGAGCAGCGCTGGCCGGGCCTGACGGTGCTAGGGGAAATGCCTCTGGGTTGGGACGGAGAGGAGCAGCGCTGGCCGGGCCTGGCGGTGCTGGGTGAAATGCCTCTGGGTTGGGACGGGGAGGAGCAGCGCTGGCCGGGCCTGATGGTGCTGGGGGAAATGCCTCTGGGTTGGGACGGTACGGGGAGGAGCAGCGCTGGCCGGGCCTGACGGTGCTGGGGGAAATGCCTCTGGGTTGGGACGGGGAGGAACAGCGCTGGCCGGACCCGACGGTGCTGGGGGAAATGCCTCTGGGTTGGGACGGGGAGGAGCAGCGCTGGCCGGGCCTGACGGTGCTAGGGGAAATGCCTCTGTGTTGGGACGGGGAGGAGCAGCGCTGGCCGGGCCTGACGGTGCTGGGGGAAATGCCTCTGGGTTGGGACGGTACGGGGAGGAGCAGCGCTGGCCGGGCCTGACGGTGCTGGGGGAAATGCCTCTGGGTTGGGACGGGGAGGAGCAGCGCTGGCCGGGCCTGACGGTGCTGGGGGAAATGCCTCTGGGTTGGGACGGGGAGGAGCAGCGCTGGCCGGGCCTGGCGGTGCTGGGAGAAATGCCTCTGGGTTGGGACGAGGAGGAGCAGCGCTGGCCGGGCCTGACGGTGCTGGGGGAAATGCCTCTGGGTTGGGACGGTACGGGGAGGAGCAGCGCTGGCCGGGCCTGACGGTGCTGGGGGAAATGCCTCTGGGTTGGGGAAGGGAGGAGCAGCACTGGCCGGGCCTGACGGTGCTGGGGGAAATGCCTCTGGGTTGGGACGGGGAGGAGCAGCGCTGGCCGGGCCTGACGGTGCTGGGGGAAATGCCTCTGGGTTGGGACGGGGAGGAGCAGCGCTGGCCGGGCCTGACGGTGCTGGGGGAAATGCCTCTGGGTTGGGGCGGGGAGGAGCAGCGCTGGCCGGGCCTGACGGTGCTGGGGGAAATGCCTCTGGGTTGGGACGGGGAGGAGCAGCGCTGGCCGGGCCTGACGGTGCTGGGGGAAATGCCTCTGGGTTGGGACGGGGAGGAGCAGCGCTGGCCGGGCCTGACGGTGCTGGGGGAAATGCCTCTGGGTTGGGACGGGGAGGAGCAGCGCTGGCCGGGCCTGAAGGTGCTGGGGGAAATGCCTCTGGGTTGGGACGGGGAGGAGCAGCGCTGGCCGGGCCTGACGGTGCTGGGGAAATGCCTTTGGGTTGGGACGGGGAGGAGCAGCGCTGGCCGGGCCTGACGGTGCTGGGGGAAATGCCTCTGGGTTGGGACGGGGAGGAGCAGCGCTGGCCGGGCCTGACGGTGCTGGGGGAAATGCCTCTGGGTTGGGACGGGGAGGAGCAGCGCTGGCCGGGCCTGACGGTGCTGGGGGAAATGCCTCTGGGTTGGGACGGGGAGGAGCAGCGCTGGCCGGGCCTGACGGTGCTGGGGGAAATGCCTCTGGGTTGGGACGGGGAGGAGCAGCGCTGGCCGGGCCTGACGGTGGTGGGGGAAATGCCTCTGGGTTGGGACGGGGAGGAGCAGCGCTGGCCGGGCCTGACGGTGCTGGGGGAAATGCCTCGGTTGGGACGGGGAGGAGCAGCGCTGGCCGGGCCTGACGGTGCTGGGGGAAATACCTCTGGGTTGGGACGGGGAGGAGCAGCGCTGGCCGGGCCTGACGGGTCTGGGGGAAATGCCTCTGGGTTGGGGCGGGGAGGAGCAGCGCTGGCCGGGCCTGACGGTGCTGGGGGAAATGCCTCTGGGTTGGGACGGGGCGGAGCAGCGCTGGCCGGGCCTGACGGTGCTGGGGGAAATGCCTCTGGGTTGGGACGGGGAGGAGCAGCGCTGGCCGGGCCTGACGGTGCTGGGGGAAATGCCTCTGGGTTGGGACGGGGAGGAGCAGCGCTGGCCGGGCCTGACGGTGGTGGGGGAAATGCCTCTGGGTTGGGACGGGGAGGAGCAGCGCTGGCCGGGCCTGACGGTGCTGGGGGAAATGCCTCTGGGTTGGGACGGGGAGGAGCAGCGCTGGCCGGGCCTGACGGTGCTGGGGGAAATGCCTCTGGGTTGGGACGGGGAGGAGCAGCGCTGGCCGGGCCTGACGGTGCTGGGGGAAATGCCTCTGGGTTGGGGCGGTACGGGGAGGAGCAGCGCTGGCCGGGCCTGACGGTGCTGGGGGAAATGCCTCTGGGTTGGGGCGGGGAGGAGCAGCGCTGGCCGGGCCTGACGGTGCTGGGGGAAATGCCTCTGGGTTGGGGCGGGGAGGAGCAGCGCTGTCCGGGCCTGACGGTGCTGGGGGAAATGCCTCTGGGTTGGGGCGGGGAGGAGCAGCGCTGCCCGGGCCTGACGGTGCTGGGGGAAATGCCTCTGGGTTGGGACGGGGAGGAGAAGCGCTGGCCGGACCTGACGGTGCTGGGGGAAATGCCTCTGGGTTGGGACGGGGAGGAGCAGCGCTGGCCGGGCCTGACGGTGCCGGGGGAAATGCCTCTGGGTTGGGACGGGGAGGAGCAGCGCTGGCCGGGCCTGACGGTGCTGGGGGAAATGCCTCTGGGTTGGGACGGGGAGGAGCAGCGCTGGCCGGGCCTGACGGTGCCGGGGGAAATGCCTCTGGGTTGGGACGGGGAGGAGCAGCGCTGGCCGGGCCTGACGGTGCTGGGGGAAATGCCTCTGGGTTGGGACGGGGAGGAGCAGCGCTGGCCGGGCCTGACGGTGCTGGGGGAAATGTCTCTGGGTTGGGACGGGGAGGAGCAGCGCTGGCCGGGCCTGACGGTGCCGGGGGAAATGCCTCTGGGTTGGGACGGGGAGGAGCAGCGCTGGCCGGGCCTGACGGTGCCGGGGGAAATGCCTCTGGGTTGGGACGGGGAGGAGCAGCGCTGGCCGGGCCTGACGGTGCCGGGGGAAATGCCTCTGGGTTGGGACGGGGAGGAGCAGCGCTGGCCGGGCCTGACGGTGCTGGGGGAAATGCCTCTGGGTTGGGACGGGGAGGAGCAGCGCTGGCCGGGCCTGACGGTGCCGGGGGAAATGCCTCTGGGTTGGGACGGGGAGCAGCAGCGCTGGCCGGGCCTGACGGTGCCGGGGGAAATGCCTCTGGGTTGGGACGGTACGGGGAGGAGCAGCGCTGACCGGGCCTGACGGTGCCGGGGGAAATGCCTCTGGGTTGGGACGGGGAGGAGCAGCGCTGGCCGGGCCTGACGGTGCCGGGGGAAATGCCTCTGGGTTGGGACGGGGAGGAGCAGCGCTGGCCGGGCCTGACGGTGCCGGGGGAAATGCCTCTGGGTTGGGACGGGGAGGAGCAGCGCTGGCGGTGCTGGGGGAAATGCCTCTGGGTTGGGGCGGGGAGGAGCAGCGCTGGCCGGGCCTGACGGTGCTGGGGGAAATGCCTCTGGGTTGGGACGGGGAGGAGCAGCGCTGGCCGGGCCTGACGGTGCTGGGGGAAATGCCTCTGGGTTGGGACGGGGAGGAGCAGCGCTGGCCGGGCCTGACGGTGCTGGGGGAAATGCCTCTGGGTTGGGACGGGGAGGAGCAGCGCTGGCCGGGCCTGACGGTGCTGGGGGAAATGCCTCTGGGTTGGGACGGGGAGGAGCAGCGCTGGCCGGGCCTGACGGTGCTGGGGGAAATGCCTCTGGGTTGGGACGGGGAGGAGCAGCGCTGGCCGGGCCTGACGGTGCTGGGGGAAATGCCTCTGGGTTGGTACGGTACGGGGAGGAGCAGCGCTGGCCGGGCCTGGCGGTGCTGGGGGAAATGCCTCTGGGTTGGGACGGGGAGGAGCAGCGCTGGCCGGGCCTGACGGTGCTGGGGGAAATGCCTCTGGGTTGGGACGGGGAGGAGCAGCGCTGGCCGGGCCTGACGGTGCTGGGGGAAATGCCTCTGGGTTGGGACGGGGAGGAGCAGCACTGGCCGGGCCTGACAGTGCTGGGGGAAATGCCTCTGGGTTGGGACGGGGAGGAGAAGCGCTGGCCGGGCCTGACGGTGCTGGGGGAAATGCCTCTGGGTTGGGGCGGGGAGGAGCAGCGCTGGCCGGGCCTGACGGTGCTGGGGGAAATGCCTCTGGGTTGGGACGGGGAGGAGCAGCGCTGGCCGGGCCTGACGGTGCTGGGGGAAATGCCTCTGGGTTGGGACGGGGAGGAGCAGCGCTGGCCGGGCCTGACGGTGCTGGGGGAAATGCCTCTGGGTTGGGACGGGGAGGAGCAGCGCTGGCCGGGCCTGACGGTGCTGGGGGAAATGCCTCTGGGTTGGGACGGGGAGGAGCAGCGCTGGCGGGGCCTGACGGTGCTGGGGGAAATGCCTCTGGGTTGGGACGGGGAGGAGCAGCGCTGGCCGGGCCTGACGGTGCTGGGGGAAATGCCTCTGGGTTGGGACGGGGAGGAGCAGCGCTGGCCGGGCCTGACGGTGCTGGGGGAAATGCCTCTGGGATGGGACGGGGTGGAGCAGCGCTGGCCGGGCCTGACGGTGCTGGGGGAAATGTCTCTGGGTTGGGACGGGGAGGAGCAGCGCTGGCCGGGCCTGACGGTGCTGGGGGAAATGCCTCTGGGTTGGGACGGGGAGGAGCAGCGCTGACCGGGCCTGACGGTGCTGGGGGAAATGCCTCTGGGTTGGGACGGGGAGGAGCAGCGCTGGCCGGGCCTGACGGTGCTGGGGGAAATGCCTCTGGGTTGGGGCGGGGAGGAGCAGCGCTGGCCGGGCCTGACGGTGCTGGGGGAAATGCCTCTGGGTTGGGACGGGGAGGAGCAGCGCTGGCCGGGCCTGACGGTGCTGGGGGAAGTGCCTCTGGGTTGGGACGGGGAGTAGCAGCACTGGCCGGGCCTGACGGTGCTGGGGGAAATGCCTCTGGGTTGGGACGGGGAGGAGCAGCGCTGACCGGGCCTGACGGTGCTGGGGGAAATGCCTCTGGGTTGGGACGGGGAGGAGCAGCGCTGGCCGGGCCTGACGGTGCTGGGGAAATGCCTCTGGGTTGGGACGGGGAGGAGCAGCGCTGGCCGGGCCTGACGGTGCTGGGGGAAATGCCTCTGGGTTGGGACGGGGAGGAGCAGCGCTGGCCGGGCGTGACGGTGCTGGGGGAAATGCCTCTGGGTTGGGACGGGGAGGAGCAGCGCTGGCAGGGCGTGACGGTGCTGGGGGAAATGCCTCTGGGTTGGGACGGGGAGGAGCAGCGCTGGCCGGGCCTGACGGTGCTGGGAGAAATGTCTCTGGGTTGGGACGGGGAGGAGCAGCGCTGGCCGGGCCTGACGGTGCTGGGGGAAATGCCTCTGGGTTGGGACGGGGAGGAGCAGCGCTGGCCGGGCCTGACGGTGCTGGGGGAAATGCCTCTGGGTTGGGACGGGGAGGAGCAGCGCTGGCCGGGCGTGACGGTGCGGGGGGAAATGCCTCTGGGTTGGGGCGGTACGGGGAGGAGCAGCGCTGGCCGGGCCTGACGGTGCTGGGGGAAATGCCTCTGGGTTGGGGCGGTACGGGGAGGAGCAGCGCTGGCCGGGCCTGACGGTGCTGGGGGAAATGCCTCTGGGTTGGTACGGGGAGGTGCAGCGCTGGCCGGGCCTGACGGTGCTGGGGGAAATGCCTCTGGGTTGGGACGGGGAGGAGCAGCGCTGGCCGGGCCTGACGGTGCTGGGGGAAATGCCTCTGGGTTGGGACGGGGAGGAGCAGCGCTGGCCGGGCCTGACGGTGCTGGGGGAAATGCCTCTGGGTTGGGACGGGGAGGAGCAGCGCTGGCCGGGCCTGACGGTGCTGGGGGAAATGTCTCTGGGTTGGGACGGGGAGGAGCAGCGCCGGCCGGGCGTGACGGTGCTGGGGGAAATGCCTCTGGGTTGGGATGGGGAGGAGCAGCGCTGGCCGGGCCTGACGGTGCTGGGGGAAATGTCTCTGGGTTGGGACGGGGAGGAGCAGCGCTGGCCGGGCGTGACGGTGCTGGGGGAAATGCCTCTGGGTTGGGGCGGTATGGGGAGGAGCAGCGCTGGCCGGGCCTGACGGTGCTGGGGGAAATGCCTCTGGGTTGGGATGGGGAGGAGCAGCGCTGGCCGGGCCTGACGGTGCTGGGGGAAATGCCTCTGGGTTGGGACGGGGAGGAGCAGCGCTGGCCGGGCCTGGCGGTGCTGGGGGAAATGCCTCTGGGTTGGGACAGGGAGGAGCAGCGCTGGCCGGGCCTGATGGTGCTGGGGAAATGCCTCTGGGTTGGGGCGGGGAGGAGCAGCGCTGGCCGGGCCTGACGGTGCTGGGGGAAATGCCTCTGGGTTGGGGCGGGGAGGAGCAGCGCTGGCCGGGCCTGACGGTGCTGGGGGAAATGCCTCTGGGTTGGGACGGGGAGGAGCAGCGCTGGCCGGGCCTGACGGTGCTGGGGGAAATGCCTCTGGGTTGGGACGAGGAGGAGCAGCGCTGGCCGGGCCTGACGGTGCTGGGGGAAATGCCTCTGGGTTGGGACGGGGAGGAGCAGCGCTGGCCGGGGGCGTGACGGTGCTGGGGGAAATGCCTCTGGGTTGGGACGGGGAGGAGCAGCGCTGGCCGGGCCTGACGGTGCTGGGGGAAATGCCTCTGGGTTGGGACGGGGAGGAGCAGCGCTGGCCGGGCCTGACGGTGCTGGGGGAAATGCCTCTGGGTTGGGACGGGGAGGAGCAGCGCTGGCCGGGCCTGACGGTGCTGGGGGAAATGCCTCTGGGTTGGGGCGGTACGGGGAGGAGCAGCGCTGGCCGGGCCTGACGGTGCCGGGGGAAATGCCTCTGGGTTGGGACGGGGAGGAGCAGCGCTGGCCGGGCCTGACGGTGCTGGGGGAAATGCCTCTGGGGCGGTACAGGGAGGAGCAGCGCTGGCGGTGCTGGGGGAAATGCCTCTGGGTTGGGACGGGGAGGAGCAGCGCTGGCGGGGCCTGATGGTGCTGGGGAAATGCCTCTGGGTTGGGGCGGGGAGGAGCAGCGCTGGCCGGGCCTGACGGTGCTGGGGGAAATGCCTCTGGGTTGGGGCGGGGAGGAGCAGCGCTGGCCGGGCCTGACGGTGCTGGGGGAAATGCCTCTGGGTTGGGACGGGGAGGAGCAGCGCTGGCCGGGCCTGACGGTGCTGGGGGAAATGCCTCTGGGTTGGGACGAGGAGGAGCAGCGCTGGCCGGGCCTGACGGTGCTGGGGGAAATGCCTCTGGGTTGGGACGGGGAGGAGCAGCGCTGGCCGGGGGCGTGACGGTGCTGGGGGAAATGCCTCTGGGTTGGGACGGGGAGGAGCAGCGCTGGCCGGGCCTGACGGTGCTGGGGGAAATGCCTCTGGGTTGGGACGGGGAGGAGCAGCGCTGGCCGGGCCTGACGGTGCTGGGGGAAATGCCTCTGGGTTGGGACGGGGAGGAGCAGCGCTGGCCGGGCCTGACGGTGCTGGGGGAAATGCCTCTGGGTTGGGACGGGGAGGAGCAGCGCTGGCCGGGCCTGACGGTGCTGGGGGAAATGCCTCTGGGTTGGGGCGGTACGGGGAGGAGCAGCGCTGGCCGGGCCTGACGGTGCCGGGGGAAATGCCTCTGGGTTGGGACGGGGAGGAGCAGCGCTGGCCGGGCCTGACGGTGCTGGGGGAAATGCCTCTGGGGCGGTACAGGGAGGAGCAGCGCTGGCGGTGCTGGGGGAAATGCCTCTGGGTTGGGACGGGGAGGAGCAGCGCTGGCCGGGCCTGACGGTGCTGGGGGAAATGCCTCTGGGTTGGGTAATAACTGGTCATGAGTTCAAGCTATTGAAATGCTTCTTTGAGAAGGTGACTTTGTGTTCATGCCGTTTGCATGGACTCCCCGCCGTGTAAGAGCGGTCGCCTGTAACATCTGCGCTCCTTTCTAGTGGTCACTGCATTTTGCACACGTTACAAGAGCGGGTCCGCTGGGCTTTCTCGTGACATTAGACGGGGAGGTTTTAATAAACTGAGAAGTTATGTACAGGGAATACATTGAGATTACATTTTTGCAGGAAGAATGTGGACATGGTAGTCTTGAAAACATTGTTAGAAGAGCACACTTATCAATGTATACCCTCGGGTAAGTCAAAGCAACCCGAAAAAAGTTCTTTAAGTACCTTAATAACAAAAAATATTGGAAAATAAACTATAGGACCATTTCAGTGTTAGCTGGGCGGGCAGATTATTGGAGATACGGAAAAGGCCTCTGTATTTACCAAGGAAGTGTCAAATATTCCAACCAGAGGAAGCCACAACCTCCTATATTCACAAACTATTGGTTAAAAGAGGAACAAGTGCATAGGCAGCTCGGTAAAATTAAAGTAAATAAGGCACCTGGCCCTGATGGATTGCACCCAAGAGTTTTTAAGGAGTTAAATTCAGTAAGTGTCTCATCGTTATTTTTAATATTCAAGGACTCCATTTCCACAGGCTCAGTACTACAAGATTGGCGTAAAGCAGATGTGGTGCCTATATTTAAAAAGGGAGCTAGATCACAAGCGGGGAATTACAGACCTGTAAGCCTGACTTCAATAGTAGGGAAACTACTTGAAGGTTTAATACGGGATAATATTCAGGAATACCTAATGGAAAACAAAATTATTAGTAATAGTCAGCATGGATTTAGGAAGGATAGATCTGGCCAAACTAACCTCAGTTTCTTTGAGGAGGTAAGTAGGAATTTAGACCAGGGTAGTGCAGTTGATGTGGTCTACTTAGATGTTGCAAAGGCTTTTCATTCAGTTCCACACAAGGTTAGTGTACAAAATAAAGCAAATTGGACTCTGTCAAAATATTTGCACCTGAATTGAAAATTGGTTCCAGTGACTAAGAAGTTTGTGAACCCCTTCGGATTTTCACATATTTTAAACCTAAAATGTTATTACATTTTAATCTACGTCCTAATAATAGATGCCGATAACCTGATCAAACAAATGACACAAACACATGAATCATTTGTGGATAAATAAATGTGTGAAAAAGTATCAACAGTCGATATCCATGTGTGAAAAAGTAGCGCCCCCTGAGCAGCAATGATTTCGGCCCAGCGTTTCCTGTAACTGCTGCTTTGTCTCTCACATCGGTTTTGAGGCATTTTAGCCCATTCCTCCTTACAGCCCCAAACCATCGCACTCCCACCACCATGCTTGACGGGTGGGATGAGATTCTTCTGTGTTGGGTTTTTGCCAAACATAACATTTCTTATTGAAGCCAACACGTTCTACCTTTGACTCGTCTGTTCAGCGAACATCGTTCCAGAAGTCTTGTGCATCATCTATGTGCTCTTTGGCAAACTTCAGAAGGGGAGCCATGTTCTTTTTAGAGAGCAGTGGTGCCCCCCTGGCTATCCTTCCATGAACACCATTTTTGTTCAGTCTTTGATAGTTGAGTCATGAACACTCACATTAGCCAAGGCGACAGTGACCTGCAGATCCGTGGATGTTTCTCTGGGGTTCTTTGCGACTTCCTGGGTGATTTGCCGGTTTGCTGTACGAGAGATTTTGGTAGGACGTCCGCTTACGGGTAGAGTGATGTGGTCGTGAACTTTCACCATTGGTAGCCTTATCTGTCTGACAGGGGATTGGTGGAGCCCCAAATCCTTAGAAACGGTTTTGTGACTTTTTCTAGACTGATGAGCATCAAGTACAGCGTTTCTGAGATACTCCGATTTCTTTTGATCGTGGCACTGTGTTTCCACACACCTTTTATGGCAAAGACTAAACGCACAAGGTTTCTGATTTTTATATAGGGTTATTTAAACACCTGAGTCTAATTACCTACTTTAATTTAGCTAATACCAGGGTTTCACTGACTTTTCCACATTATTATTTTTTATTTTCTGTGATTCCACGATACACGTATAGATATACTGTACCATTCAGTCTCCTTTTTTTGAGATACACTGGAGGAAATTGTTACATCCATTGCTCATCAACGACGCTGTCCACAGCTTTTCTAGAGAGATTAGGCCTCTGACATGCCAGACTTTTTTTTTTTTTTTTTTTCCAACTTATTCTTTATTTGTTTTTTTGTTTTGTTAAGAAAAATGGGGAGTGGGATACAAAACACAAAAAGGGGAACATGTTACTTGCGAATCACATACAGTTGTATCAAGTGAATAACACATTCAATGGGGAGACAATAATGACATCACTGTTATTACAGCGTTTAAAGTAGTGAATACAGAAAATTAACTCAAAAGACTTAAAAGGGACATGCCAGACTTTTTAAGGAATTGGTGAGTGCAACACCTACAGTACTTTCTGATTCACTCTTCACCCACATTTCTGATTGGCTTCACTATTGTGTTTGCATATTTATGTTTCCACATATCCTACACGTGAACCTCGGCGCTCCCTTATTTGGAAGAAATTGTGCATCGTATGGTCCTAGGAACGGTCTTAAAGGGGTTGTTTTGAGTCTCTTAATAAATACTATCACATTCATTTGGTCACAGTGGTGGTTATTCACATATTGTGTATTTTTACACTTTATTCTTTGCACATTGATTCACATTTATTCTTTGTGTTAAATATTTGTTTAATTCACTTTCACGAATGTATGAAAATGTGTTAATTTGTTTGCATTCAAGCACGTTAAAGCCACACGTGAAAGCCACACGTGAAAGCCACACGTGTTCCACTCCAGTTCCGTATAGGAGCGCCCAGTTACAATCCCCAAATTCCTGTAATCCCAAGGACCTCAAAGCAAAGGCTGCGGAACATGTAAAATTAGGAGCTAGAGGAGGCGATGGGCTCTCTGTTGTCCAAGAGGGAGCCTTTTTGGATTTTTCAAATGAAGAGTCTCAATGGATAGATCTGATCCCCCTCATTCAGCAGTGATGCGCCCCTGCATTGTATATTTCCAGCTACTGGTATTAGATGTACATACTGGTATTAGATGTACATACTGGTATTAGATGTATGTAGGTGCAATACAGAGGGTTGTTGCAACATTTTGTGGCTAAACTATTCCTATCAACCCCTGCAATATTGTTTGATCTGTTGAATTCTTCCGGTCGTGCTGGTTTGACATTGTCTCCTGCAGTCGGGTTATCTACTCATGTATTGATCAAGTCCACTATTGCGCTATAGGTTGACATTTTGGGTTTACCTTATATATTTTAAGGGTTTAGATAACCCTGCACTGACCACTGTGCTGTCAAACAGCCCTGCAGCAGCCCCTGTGCCATCGACAGCCCTGCGGGGGCCCCTATCCGCTCGGATAGCCCTGCGGGGAGGGGGGCTCTGTGCCATCGGATAGCCCTGCGGGGAGGGGGGCTCTGTGCCATCGGATAGCCCTGCGGGGAGGGGGGCTCTGTGCCATCGAATAGCCCTGCGGGGAGGGGGGCTCTGTGCCATCGGATAGCCCTGCGGGGGCCCCTGTGCCAATGGCTAACCCTGTGGGGCCCCTGTGCCATCGGTTAACCCTGCAGGGAGGAGGGGGGGGGGGGGCCTGTGCCATCCGATAGCCCTGCGGGGAGGAGGGGGGGGGGCTGTGCCATCCGATAGCCCTGCGGGGAGGAGGGGGGGGGGGGCTGTGCCATCCGATAGCCCTGCGGGGAGGGGGGGGGGGGGCCTGTGCCATCCGATAGTCCTGCGGGGAGGAGGGGGGGGGGGGGCCTGTGCCATCCGATAACCCTGCGGGGAGGAGGGGCCCCTGTGCCATCGGTTAACACTGCGGGGAGGGGGGGGGGCCTGTGCCATCGGCTAACCCTGTGGGGGCCCCTGTGCCATCGGACATTTGTGAAGAAATAAATCGATCACCAACACAATTAAAACGTATAATGTTTTATTGCAAACTAATAAAAATACATTCACCGAGAAGCAAGTGTCCTGTTCAGACGTTCAAACCTCGCACTGTGGGAGGGAGAGAAACAGGTGTTAATGTGTCATGTTTATAAGAGTTATTCATGAAACTGCAATAGTGCTGATCGGGGCACTAAGGCACTGAAGCTCCTGTTGACACTAGTGGGTGTTCCCTTGTGGTAGTGCCCTGGTCGGCACGCTCACCCCTGTGGCTGTGCATGTACCTGTGTTGTGCACCTATAGATTCCCTCCTTATGCTGTATACAACCACAGACCATGTACCTGTGCTATATAAAGGGACATCGCTCCCTGCTTGTGCAGTATACAACCACCTGTGCTATGTCCAGGGACAGCGGCCCCTCGCGTGCTAGAGAAAGAGCCCCCTCGTTACGCTGTATATAAAGGCAGCACCTTCCCCCGGCGCTGTATATAAAGGCAGCACCTTCCCCCGGCGCTGTATATAAAGGCAGCACCTTCCCCCGGCGCTGTATATAAAGGCAGCACCTTCACCCTGTGCTGTATATAAAGGCAGAGTCCTCTACCCCGGCGCTGTATATAGAGGCAGAGTTCTCTCCCCTGTGCTGTATATAGAGGCAGAGTCCTCTCCCCCGGGGCTGTATATAGAGGCAGAGTCCTCTCCCCTGTGCTGTATATAAAGGCAGAGACCCTCTTACCTGTGGGAGATTTCCGGGGTCTCAGGATTGCGAGCCTGGCGTTGGGCGCACTGCTGATCAGTCGGACCCCTGGCGCTCTCCCCCCCGGGGGCTCCCCCACAGGTCTGTCCCCGTGCAGGTTTCCTGTTAGCACGAGTGAGCACGGTTAAGGATTCCTACACTGCGGGTAACCCGTGTGTGACAGCGCAGGGGCCACATACAGTCACACGGGTCACAGCGCAGGGGCCACATACAGTCACCCGGGTCACAGCGCAGGAGCCACATACAGTCACACGGGTCACAGCGCAGGAGCCACATACAGTCACACGGGTCACAGCGCAGGAGCCACATACAGTCACCCGGGTCACAGCGCAGGAGCCACATACAGTCACACGGGTCACAGCGCAGGAGCCACATACAGTCACACGGGTCACAGCGCAGGGGCCACATACAGTCACCCGGGTCACAGCGCAGGAGCCACATACAGTCACACGGGTCACAGCGCAGGAGCCACATACAGTCACACGGGTCACAGCGCAGGAGCCACATACAGTCACACGGGTCACAGCGCAGGAGCCACATAGTCACACGGGTCACAGCGCAGGGGCCACATACAGTCACACGGGTCACAGCGCAGGGGCCACATACAGTCACACGGGTCACAGCGCAGGAGCCACATACAGTCACACGGGTCACAGCGCAGGAGCCACATACAGTCACACGGGTCACAGCGCAGGAGCCACATACAGTCACACGGGTCACAGCGCAGGAGCCACATACAGTCACACGGGTCACAGTGCAGGAGCCACATACAGTCACCCGGGTCACAGCGCAGGGGCCACATAGTCACACGGGTCACAGCGCAGGAGCCACATACAGTCACACGGGTCTCTGTTATTATTACTATGTGTATTATAATGCCAAACAGGCTACCCCTGCCTGCATCTCAGGGTGCCGCCTGCATCTCAGGGTGCCGCCTGCATCTCAGGGCCGCCGCACCCCCTCCCCCGGGATAAAAGGATATTTGCAGAAACAGGCAGGAGCAGGGTCTCCACCTCAGTTTGGATCTCGATGCAGTGAGACCACTCTGCTGACCCCTGGTGTCCTTCCAGACCAATCGCCATGGCAAAGAGCTCCAGGTAAAGTCTTCTCTCCATCCCTGCCGCCACCTGCAGGACACGCGAGGAAGCACAGTCTGCAATTAGCAATTGCGCTCAGCTTTGTATCTGTACATAGCTCTGGCAGCTGTATACTGTATTACTCTGCTCGGGGTGTCACTCACAGACATAATGCATTCTTGGCCTCGCTTACAGTCTGCAATTTGAATCAAAATAGAGCAAATAAAAATACCACAAATAAAAATACCACAAATAAAAATACCACAAATAAAAATACCACTTGTGCGCACTGTCACACGTCTGACAGGTCTGCATCCCCTGCCCTTCCCCATTATCTCTTAGTATACAGTGCTTCCACTGCACTGTACAATTAACCCTCTAGTGCCAGAAACCGTACAGGGGTCCAGGTCATGTGATATAATATATTATGCAGCGTCACGTTACACGTCATCCTATTAGCTCATTAACTGCAAAACAGGGTGGTACTTTCTCAGGAAGTGCGTTCAGAACACATGACAAAGGCATTCTTCCCCTCCTTGGCTGCAAAACTTGTGATACAAAATAGAGTGCAAAAATAAATTGCTGCAGATTTTTGCACCGGTTTTGCAGCCGGGAGACTTTTACTTGAACTGTTTTGCTGCCACAATGCACAGAAAAGAAATGCATTGCCACCATCTCTGGCAGAGAAAAGGTTAACCCAAGCCTCCCATGAGATGAGTTTGTAGGTATGAGGGTACTCACGGGTCCGGGGGTGTACATGACTCTCAGCCCAGTGCTGGGAGGGGGCGGTGTGACGTGGAACCTGTCAGAGGAAGCACGGAGATTATTAGTCATGTTTGTATGGACCTTCTACCTCACCGGTAATGCACCGACGTTCCTGAGTGGCATTCATTCATTTGTAACTCCTCTTCACCTGAGGGTCCCGTGGGACCACACCTGCCTCATCACCCAGAGATCTCTAATAAACTTGTACAGTGCTAGCCCAACTCAACTTCCCCTTAGCACCCAGAGATCTCTAATAAACTTGTACAGTGCTAGCCCAACTCAACTTCCCCTTAGCACCCAGAGATCTCTAATAAACTTGTACAGTGCTAGCCCAACTCAACTTCCCCTTAGCACCCAGAGATCTCTAATAAACTTGTACAGTGCTAGCCCAACTCAACTTCCCCTTAGCACCCAGAGATCTCGATTTCCTGCTGCCAGGCTTCCCCAGTCCGTTCCCTGGACTGAAGTTGGTCTACACCTGTAACGTTGTCCTGACATGTTCGTGGTGAAGCCCAGCTAATGACCACATCATGCTGAGAGGCCAATGAGTGACAGTGGTTACGAGTCATCCTTTTCCTTCATCTCATTGGCTCAGTGGATTCTAAGTTTGATATAAAAGTAGTGGGGACTGGAGGTGACGACCAGTGTGAGATGCCACCTGGCTCGGACTGACCTGAGGTGCTCGGTGACTAGAACACCCTTTCCTGCATTCATCCTTCTTAACCTCCTATTTTCTTTAAAACTCCTTATTTTATGTCTTAGCATGAAAAACCATGATTAAAAACCACAACCGCATAATAGAAAGGCTAAAACAGAAAGGTTTGTCTTTATTTGTTAAAAGTAATAATTGATTAAAAATACCAAGAGTATGGAGAATGTGAAGGAGAAGAGGGTGGCGAATGCTGCAGAGAGGTCGAGTAATATGAGCAGAGTGTAATGACAACGCTGCTGCCAGAATCGCTCTGCTCTTTCCTAAATCTGTCTCCGCATCTCCCCTCCTGAAATCCCTCTCCTGGCTTCCGATTAAATCCCGCATCTCACACTCAATTCTTCTCCTCACTTTTAAGACATTACACTCCTCTGCCCCTCCTTACATCTCAGCCCTAATTTCTCGCTATGCACCATCCCGACTCTTGCGTTCTTCTCAAGAATGTCATCTTTCTACCCCCTTTTTTATCTAAAGCCCTCTCCCGCCTTAAACCTTTCTCACTGACTGCCCCACACCTCTGTAATACCCTTCCCCTCAGTACCCGACTAGCACCCTCTCTATCCACCTTTAAGACCCACCTTAAGACACACTTGCTTAAAGAAGCATATGAATAGCACTGTGGATATTCTGAACACCTGATACATAAAGCTTGGCCCCCTGCAGACGCACTTACCAGAACTCCCTCCTACTGTCTCTGTACGTTCTACCTACCTACCACTTACATTGTAAGCTCCTCGGGGCAGGGACTCCTCTTCCTTAATGTTACTTTTATGTCTGAAGCACTTATTCCCATGACCTGATTTATATTATTTGTTATTTATATGATATGTATTACTACTGTGAAGCGCTATGTACATTTATGGCGCTATATAAATAAAGACATACAATACAATTGTAGGGGAGACAGGTGAGAGTCAGGAAGGCCGGACAGCAGGAGGTTACAGTAATCAAGACGGGAGAGAATGAGGGCCTGAGTCAGAGTTTTAGCAGTCGAGCAACAGAGGAAAGGGCGTATATTTGTTATTTTGCAGAGGAAAAAGCGACAGGTTTTAGTTATGTTTTGAATGTGAGAGGAGAGTCGAGTGTGACCCCTAGGCAGCGTACTTGGGCTACTGGGTGAATGATGGTACTTCCAACAGTAATGTGGAAGGAGGTAGTAGGGCCAGGTTTGGGAGGAAGTATGAGGAGCTCTGTTTTAGCCATGTTGAATTTAAGGCGGCGGAGGGCCATCCAGGATGATATAGCAGAGAGACATTCAGAAACTTTGGTCTGTACAGCAGGTGTAAGGTCGGGTGTTGAATGGTAAATTTGTGTGTCGTCAGCATAGAGGTGATATTTAAACCCAAAATATGTTATTAGGTCACCTAGAGAGAGTGTGTACAGAGAAAAGAGAAGAGGTCCCAGTACAGAGCCCTGGGGTACCCCCACAGAGAGATCAATGGAGGAGGAGGTGTTAGCAGAAGAGACACTGAAAGTACAATGGGAGAGGTAGGATGAGATCCAGGATAGAGCTTTGTTCCGAATACCAAGAGTATGGAGAATGTGAAGGAGAAGAGGGTGGTCCACGGTGTCAAATGCTGCAGAGAGGTCGAGTAATATGAGCAGAGTGTAATGATCTCTGTCTTTGGCAGCATGGAGGTCGTCAGTTATTTTAGTGAGGGCTGTTTCCGTGGAGTGAGCAGTGCGGAAGCCAGATTGTAGAGGGTCTAGGAGAGAATAGGTGTTGAGAAAATGGAGCAAGCGAGAGAATACAAGACGTTCAAGGAGTTTAGAGGCAAAAGGCAGGAGGGAGACAGGTCGATAGTTAGAAAGACAGGTAGGGTCAAGCTTGCTGTTTTTGAGTAATGGTATAACTGTTGCATGTTTGAAGGAGGATGGAAAGGTTCCAGAGCAGAGGGAGGAGTTAAAAATGTGTGTGAGCGTAGGGATTATAGTAGGACCAAGAGGTTTTAGGAGATGGGAGGGAATGGGGTCAAGAGAGCAAGTGGTAGAGGGAGAAGAGGCGATCAACAGCGACACATCCTCCTCTGAGACAGTGGAAAAAGAGTCAGGGAAGGCAGGAGGAGAGTTAGGAAGAGGTGTAGGATTGGAAGAAGAAACAGAGGGGATGTTCTGACGTATGGATTCCACCTTTTCCTTAAAATAGTCAGCAAAGTCCTGAGCGGAGATGGAGGAAGGAGAGGCAGCTGAAGGTGGTTTGAGTAGAGTATCAAAGACAGAGAACAGTCAGCGTGGGTTAGACTTGTGCATGTTGATTAGTGCAGAAAAGTAGGCTTGTTTAGCTTGCGAGAGGGCAGAGTTGAAACAGGATAGCATAAATTTGTAGTGAAGGAAGTCTGCGAGAGTGTGAGACTTCCTCCAGAGGCGTTCAGAGGAACGAGTGGAGGAACGCAGCATGCGTGTGTGGGAATTTAGCCAGGGTCTAGGGTTAGAAGGGCGAGTGCGGCAGAGAGAAAGTGGGGCATGTAGATCAAGAGAGGAGGACAAGACAGAGTTGTAGTTCCTGACCAGGTTGTCGGGGTCTGTAGCAGAGCTGAGAGAGGAGAGGGAGGAGCGAAAAGTGGACTCAAAGTCAGGTAAGTGAATAGAGCGCAGGTTTCTGCAGAACCGGGGTGTAGATGGAGGTGGAGAAGGGGAGAAGCGAGATAGAGAAAATGAGATGAGATGATGGTCAGAGAGAGGAAAATGGGAAATGGAGAAATCGGAGAGAGAGAGAAGTTCTTAGTGAAAACCAGGTCTAAGTAGTGGCCATCCTTGCGGGTGCTGGCTGCAGTCCACTGTTGAAGGCCAAAAGAAGAGGTTAGAGAAAGAAAGCGGGAAGCCCAAGGGAGAGAGGGGTCATCAATGTGGCAATTGAAGTCCCCAAGGAGAAGAACAGGGGAGTCTGAGGAGAGAAAGAAAGAGAGCCAGGATTCAACGTGAGAGAGAAAGGCAGAAGGGGGATGAGTAGAGGTAGGTGGGCGATAGATGACCGCCACATGAACAGGGAGAGGAGAGAAGATCTGGACTAATATATTAACATCAATATTTCAGTGAGACTTTCTAGCAGGGAGATGGGTTCCTTTGTGGTCTTACATTCCTCCAACCCAGACAAAGCATAAAATAACAAGGTGTCTCCAAATTCTGACCATGTTCCTATCCTGGCCTACTTCTGGAAGACATAGGACCTTCTCTGTACATTTGGGACAGTTGGCAACTCATCTTTTAGTCCAGACCAAGTTACATATAAGTTCTAGTCATGCTGCAGAAGATTCAGACCCTGTTTAGGTAAATAAAAATCATGTTGGGGTGGATGTTGCTTTTACCACAAGGATATAAATTAGGGTCTGAAACTCTGGGGTAGTAAAAACCTCAGAAAATAATTTTCCACTAAAAAAGTAGTGGGGGCAGAGAATAGACTCCCAGTAGAAGAAGTGGAGTTAAAGATAGTAAAGAAATGATTTGATGCAGATAAAAAGGAAATCCTGAAGAATGAAAAAAAGCAGATCTTAAAGGTCTGAGGTTTTACGGTATTTATAGACAATCTGAGCGCTGTTCATGGCGCCTGTAATTGCTCTGCAGAGCTATGTCAAATGTCAGTCATTCAGTGGCTCTGATGCTAAAAATTACAATGAATAAATAGACCTAGATATTAAGCACCCCATGTGCTGCACCCTGTGCAAGAGCTCGGGGTGTCATCAAAGAGGAGTTACATGGTGCACAGATTATAATGAGATGTATCACATTCTGCGTCTCTGCCCCAACTTGCACCTTGGGGAGAGTCAGTAGGAGGAGTTGGAGCGAGTTACATTGTGCACAGATTATAATGAGATGTATCACATTCTGCGTCCCTGCCCCAGCTTGCACCTTGGGGAGGGTCAGTAGGAGGAGTTGGGGGAGTTACATGGGGCACAGATTATAATGAGATGTATCACATTCTGCGTCTCTGCCCCAGCTTGCACCTTGGGGAGAGTCAGTAGGAGGAGTTGGGGGGGGGAGTTACATGGTGCACAGATTATAATGATATGTATCACATTCTGCGTCTCTGCCCCAGCTTGCACCTTGTGGAGAGTCAGTAGGAGGAGTTGGGGGGAGTTACATGGTGTACAGATTATAATGAGATGTATCACATTCTGCGTCTCTGCCCCATCTTGCACCTTGGGGAGAGTCAGTAGGGGGAGTTGGGGGGAGTTACATGGTGCACAGATTATAATGAGATGTATCCCATTCTGCGTCTCTGTCCCAGCTTGCACCTTGGGGAGAGTCAGTAGGAGGAGTTGGGGGGGGGGGGGAGTTACATGGTGCACAGATTATAATGATATGTATCACATTCTGCGTCTCTGCCCCAGCTTGCACCTTGTGGAGAGTCAGTAGGAGGAGTTGGGGGGATTTACATGGTGTACAGATTATAATGAGATGTATCACATTCTCCGTCTCTGTCCCAGCTTGCACCTTGGGGAGAGTCAGTAGGAGGAGTTGGGGGGAGTTACATGGTGCACAGATTATAATGAGATGTATCACATTCTGTGTCTCTGCCCCAGCTTGCACCTTGGGGAGAGTCAGTAGGAGTTGGGGGGAGTTACATGGTGCACAGATTATAATGAGATGTATCACATTCTGCATCTCTGCCCCAGCTTGCACTTTGGGGAGAGTAAGTAGGAGGAGTTGGGGGGAGTTACATGGGGCACAGATTATGAGATGTATCACATTCTGCGTCTCTCCCCAGCTTGCACCTTGGGGAGAGTCAGTAGGAGGAGTTGGGGGGAGTTACATGGGGCACAGATTATAATGAGATGTATCACATTCTGCGTCTCTGCCCCAGCTTGCACCTTGGGGAGAGTCAGTAGGAGGAGTTGGGGGGAGTTACATGGTGCACAGATTATAATGAGATGTATCACATTCTGCGTCTCTGCCCCAGCTTGCACCTTGGGGAGAGTCAGTAGGAGGAGTTGGGGAGGAGTTACATGGTGCACAGATTATAATGAGATGTATCACATTCTGCGTCTCTGCCCCAGCTTGCGCCTTGGGGAGAGTCAGTAGGAGGAGTTGGGGGGAGTTACATGGTGCACAGATTATAATCAGATGTATCCCATTCTGCGTCTCTGTGCTGCCAGGTTTAAGGTGTTGCAATTTTCTGGCTTCTAGAAACATGCCAAACACGGAAGACTGATTCTTACATTAGATGCACACTTTCTATTCTCCAGAAACACCTTACACGGAGCCGCTCAGATTCTAATTTTACAGTAAAAGGTTGTTTTCCCCCTTTTCCCCCATTCATCTTATTAATATATTTATATCTATAGTCTCAGCCTGCTTGTTAACCAGATTTGGTTAGCTAAGTAGAGAGTCAGCCATAGAGATGGGCGAACCTGTCTCAATCTTTGACGTGGATGTTCCTGGTCCTTGATTACTTCATTGTAAGAACCGCCCGGATTCTTCACAATCCGTCGCTGGGTCTCGGACGCACAGATGTTACAGAATCCGTAGAATAATTCAACTTAAATCCGAATCCACGGAACGTCTTTACAATGATATTTATATACAACTCCTCCCATAGGGGAGCCTGGTACAATTCCCGGTGTCGGCTCCTTGTGACCTTGGGCAGGTCACTTTATCTCTCTGTGCCTCAGGCACCAAAACCATAGATTGTAAGCTCCACGGGGCAGGGACCTGTGCCTGCAAAATGTCTCTGTAAAACTAGCAGTGCTATACAAGAACATGCTATTATTATTATTATAATAACTCCGTTTGCGCGTTCGGATTCAGAATGCAGACGGATTTAAGTATACGGAGAAAAAACGAATCTGTCTTTTTGAGACGGATTCCCGGAGTTCTGTGCATGGAAGGAACCGGCCAATCCGTGGCGGGTTCCAATCCTGTTACGTTTCGCACACTCAGTGAGTAACTCATCCAAAGGGATGTACAGTAATCATCAGGGTGAATTTAACTGTGATATGCTGGTCTGTGACCACCAGGGGGAGCTCATTGACAGCTCTCTGAGCCAGGAGAGGTGTAGCTGCGACACCGCTGAACACATTAATGGTTCCCAGACAGACCAGCGGGAGGAGGAGGGGGGTATGAGTGCGGGATGGAGGGGAGCTCGCTGGCACCAGTAACACATGTATATGGATGAGCTCGGGAAAGAAAAATGGGTTAGTGTCTGAGAAATGGTTCCCAGTTCTTTCAGCTCTAATTAAAAATCAAACTGGTCATGATTCTCTTCATCTGGAATGGCTGCAGATGGCCCCAGTGAGAGAGAACCTTGTTTCACACCAAGAGAAATAGCAGTGGGGTGTGGGGAGGTGTTAACCTGCTGGTATCAAGCGAGACCTGCACTTAGGTACGAGTGCCACCTTTACCTGCACAGCACTGCAGCCCCTCTACAACACGGCGGCGGGATGGATCTAAACCAGCAGCACCCAGTACAGGTGTTTGATGGTGCAGTGTCAGTTAATAATGGCAATGTTATGTTTATTGAGATAACCCAGCTGCAATGTTTTGGCCGGTCCCTCTGGCAGCAAAGGAGTTAATCCCAGTGATCAAAGCTTTAAAATCAAAAAAGGTTGAGTATTTTGAAATAATGTAGGATTTATGCCTCTTTTATTATTATTAATAATAATAACTTTTATTTCATATTAGCACTGTCCTCCCAATGGGGCTCAGTGCTTGATAATGACAGTGTAGTGCACAGTACGCAGCACAGAGGAATGTTACACACACAGTCCCTGTCCCCTCCCCGTCAGTGGGTATATACAATGCCTATACAATGTTTCAGTGTGCGGCAGGTTTTACATTCACTGTCCCTACCAGCAGCCTTGTATACCAGCAAATCCTTCGTCACAAGTCAGAAAATAATGCCTACTGCCTGAAATAAATCATTGTGGTCAATGGCGATTTGGCATCACCTTGCACCTGTATAGAAGGAAGTAATGTGACCCATTGCAGCCATTACTGAATAGAAGGAAGCTGGACTGAGAACATTGTATTGTGTCTATTCCAATTAGAAAGAAGCGGTGTGAAGGTTCCAGAATAATCCTTGGGAACAGGGCCAATTTCCCATCAGGTCTGATAGGTCCAAGCTTAGGGCGGCAAAATCTTGGGACGGCAACCATGTCCACCCCGAGATATATACAGATGCCGTGGTCTTGAATGGCAGACACTTGCCTGCGGCAGCTGCCTCCTTCCTTCCGAATCACAGCGTAAAATAACGCCGCAGGGATGTCACCAACACGACATCAAATGACGCATGGCAGCACGATGCCATGTCGTCACGTTGGTGACGTCCGCAGTGTCATTTGACGCTGTGATTCGGAAGGAGGAGGCGGCAGCAAGGAGGCAGCTGCCACAGGCAAGTGCATATCTTCAAGTCCGCCGCTGCATGGGAAATTATCTTATACTAGCTAAAGTGGCAGCTTTACACGGGTTGCAGTACTCGAGTCATAAAACCGGCTTCACACGGGTTTCTCTCCCTCCCCCTCTATCTCCTTTTTCTCCCTCCTCTCACCCCCCACTCCTCTTCTCTCTCTCTTTCCCTCCCTCCCCTTCCATCTCCCTCCCCCTCCCCTTCTCTCTCTCTTTCCCTCCCTCCCCTTCCATCTCCCTCCCCCTCCTCTTCTCTCTCTCTTTCCCTCCCTCCCCTTCCATCTCCCTCCCCCTCCCTTTCTCTTTCCCTCAGCACCTTATGATGTCTCCAATTCATTTAGCCTTTGTCCATCTCCAGCATTCATACTGTCTCCTCACGCGCCAACTGACTTCCTCTTTCTCTCTTTGTCTGCTTTCTGTGCAAACTAGCTATCCGACTCTCCTTATCTGCCACCAGGCTATGTGCATTGTGATGTCACCAGTATGATATCATGTGCGAGATACATACAGTAGCCTACCAGGTACAGCACCCAGTGGCTGACTTGCTTCAGATAACTTATAGAAATCTTACGTTCCTAGCAGCGCCCCCTTTGGGATGTTCGAGAGGATCCAAACCACGACAGTTCACCTTATTTTGATACATAAAGTAATCCTTCCAAGTTTGGTTGTTGTAGGTCTTATTGTTTGGGCGTGCGTAATGAGACACACAGACACACAGTATGTGAGAGTAATGCGATTTCCTCCCAATGTCCGTCTAATCTGAAGCTTCCAGGGAGCACTTTGTCACTGAAATTACCAATGAAGGAGACTGGAAGATGAATAGCCATGAATCAGTGAAACACGAATGAGCTCTGCCAGTACATACACATAGACTTGTAAGACGGGTGACACGCGTTGGTGACTGGCCCCGTCTCACAAGATCCAGCCACAAGCCAGCTCTAATTTCCCTTGCAAATAGACCGCCCACGTCCTCTGGAGCATGAGGGCAATGCTGCCTTAAATCCCATTTTGCCCAATCAGAATTGGAAAGCTTTGGTAACATTAGTTGACGCAGGAGCATTGCGTTGGGCGGTTCTAAGTAATGTAACCCTGGGAGTGAGGGCTGGGAGGAAGGCCATGGGGATGTTACCTGCACAATTCCACACCAATGTTCTTCATTGTGACCGTCGTAGCATACGTATACCCCTCTCTCAGGGCGCCAAACTGCACTGCCGTTGGGAAAAGGTGAAATCCTCGTGGTAAGCTCTTTACACCTCTGCTCGCCGGGGCTGATGTAGATGCTGTGTTTACTCTACGCCTCACGGGATCCTCCACCACTGCAAACTGTGTCCATGATACAAACCAGGAAGGGACAGGTGGAGGGAGATGGAGGGGACATGAAAATGAGAGTCAGCCACTAGCCCAGGATTAAGTATCATTTTCCAAAGTGTTGCAGACACTGGGCCATATTTACTAAGCAGTCTTTTGTCCTAAGACCTTTTGTTGCACATTCAAGGTATTTTATGGCAGAATACTAAAAATAAGGTAGGCATTTTCATCTCTCATCTATATTAGACTTCCTAATCTCTATTAGCCCCCGAGGAAGTCTAATATAGACGAAACGCGTAGGGCGGAGTCTAGAAGAGACTATGGGGAGCATTCACTCAGCGCTGGTGGACATCATTACTCAGCCCAGTGACTGCCTATCGGCCGGGCAGCAGGATCTCAGGCTATTTTGGGACTGCTGTCTATCCAGCTCCTGTGTCGGGACCCAGGGTGGTCTGAATGCCTGCCTCAAAGACACTGATGTAAGCGCATTACTTTGTGTTTTTTAATCATTAAAGCATTTGACACTATATTTGCTTTTTTCTCCTTGTAGGTGAGGTTCCCCTCCCTCTTTTTTCCTTGTGGATCATTTGGGATATCACCCGTGACGCTGTGGAGTACTTACCTGGATGAGTTCAGAGTTGGTTACTCTGTCGTTTTGTTCTCCAATGCAACTACAACACACATCACTGCGAAATGCTCAAAGAACTGGATTGGTCATCACTAGAGTCTAGGCGCAAAGTTCACCTTTCCTGTCTTGGCTTTAAATTCTTTATGGGCAAGCTACCCAGCTACCTGAACAAGCTCCTCACCCCTACCACATGCAGCACCTATCATCTGAGATCCAAAAGACTGTTCATGGTCCCAAGGCTCAACAAAGTATCCGGCCGTTCCTCCTTCTCTTACCGTGCACCCCAAAACTGGAACAACCTACCAGAGACTCTCACATCCACCACCAGTTTAAGTTCTTTCAAATCTAAGGCTGTCTCACATTTTAATCTGGTCTGTAACTGTTACATACGCCCATAACATATATTTTCTTTAACTGTGCATGCAATGTCTTGTATATAATGTATACCCTGTTCATTTATGTAACTGTATTTGTAACCATGTATTATTTGTCTTAACTCTGTGCCCAGGACATACTTGAAAACGAGAGGTAACTCTCAATGTACTGTATTACTTCCTGGTAAAATATTTTATAAATAAATAAATAAAAATAAATAAAATAAATAATATAACCGAATTGCCTGTTTGTCACGTGGAACACGCAAGTCTAACATTCAAAGATTAACCCATACTGTTCCAGATTGTTATACAGTGTTGCACTATTGTTGTTATATATTTTTTTCTATGTTCCTGGATGAAATTTGCGCCCCTGGATTTTCGCGTTTGTTATCTGGACTGGGATTGAGTCCTGTTCTGGGAGCTGCACTTTCTGTCAAGGACAGTATATATTTTATCACCTTTCACGTATACGGTAAGTAGTGTTATTTGCGCTTGCACCTTTTTCTTCAATTGACTGCATAACCCTGTTCTTATAATGTAACCGTGTATTGTTATAACTCTGTGCCCGGGACATACATGAAAACGAGATGTAACTGTCACTGTATTACTTCCTGGTAACACATGTTATAGATAAATAAATACTGTCCGCCTGATCTGAAGGGACGTGAACATGTCTATCTGACAAGCTGCTTGAAATGTAAGAAACATTTTAGTTACAATTGATGCTGCCACTAGCAGAAAATAGTGCCGCGCATCAGAACTGTTCTGTGCGTTGATACACAGATCCCCGTTTTATGGAACAGAAGCCACTTTTCCTTGTTGTGTCTGTCACTAGTTATTCTGGAGTAAAGAGACTATCTGGATTGGCCACAGGTACCTTCTTCCCCCGCGTATCTCTCTGAGGACAGATAATTATAACTGTATGTAGAGATCGTAGCTACCTGCAGTGACATATTTAGGTGCTGATCAGGTCCAATGGGTTAAACTGTCTGTGGCGAAAATGGGGGTAATGAGCGCATTAATAAAGGCAGTGGGCTCGGCTGGTTACCCCTATTTCGTATTGGGGATGAAGGGGTTAATATTATATGCTGTTCCCCTGTACCATTGTCCCCTATATGCATTGTCCACTTTTTGCAGGCTAGTCACTACTGCAGTGCTGAATAACAGGAGCCGTTCCATTAAGACTGCTAATAGAGGAACGGAGTGAGCCAGCACCCTGATTTTTGGTGTGCAGCCTCAGTGTAACCCCTCAAGTACACACATATTAAAAATATAACTTTGTCATAAGGGAAACATATATTTTTGATAAAGTGCCTTTCTGTTGCAGTTTTAAAATGTACAGGCAGGATGCTATTGTTTCTGCCTGCCTTTGTAATGCATTAAGGAACAAATGTTTTGCATACCAGAACCAAATGTTTTGACACCTATGAGCTGGGTCACTTGCCTATGCAAGCTTCAAAGCTAGCCTGCTGGGCCCACAGCTGTAAGTCTCTCTGGAAGTTGCACATCAAAAAACCCAGAGTAAGGGGGGTGTGAATTGGCCAGATGGATGCTAAATAGGACATCCTGGTGACCATTTGTGCTAACTCACACCCTGAGTTTCCCCCTTCCAGCCTGAGAGGGGCCAGGAAGAGAGGGGAGTGCACCTATGCTAAGTAGCCAAGGTGGCGTTGTCGCACATGCTCTGTGTGAATCGGAAATCCCTAGTGCCCACTCTCCAAACTGTGGGCAAGTAGGTGATTGGGGAATGATTACTTTCCCACGAGGGGGATTGGGTGGGTATGTTGGCAATAGGCTTCCAAATCCTATATACATCCCACCCAGGCTATCCCCATTGGCTTTCGTCTTTCGTTTTTCATTCTACCATGTGAGCAGAGAAGAGCAGCAGCACATTCCCGGAACGCAAAGAGTCTTATTACATCGGAACCAAAGACAAAACTCTGCGTTGGCACACTGTGATTGCTGGGGGTTATATGATTAACCCCAACGGACCAGAAAATACTTTGCACATTCACAGAAGGATTGGGGCTGGCAATTTATGCCCTTGCAAAAGGACTACATTTTAAAAGACAATCTTCTGGTGCCTTGCACCTTTCTGGACATTATCTTCTGTTCCTATACCCGTAAGTGTAATTATTAAGTTTATTCTGCAGTTGTCGTGTGTTTGCCTATCAAGGGAATAAATCTCAGTTTATTTTGCTCAACCTGTTCTGCTCAATCAGGATCCACGAAATATAAATGTGTTATTAAGCGCGTCTCCCGTCACACTGTCCATCCTTGTCTTTAACCCCATTGGGTTTGCAACACATTTATCCTCTAACAGCCAAGAGTCTCATGCAATTGCTCCCCCCTCTTCAGATTGCGCCCCCCTGCTCTCCCCTTTGCTGTTTTAGCGCTGTCAGTGTGAGGACCGTACCTTGTTGTTGGGTATAAATGCCGGTTTGGAGCTGAGGATGGACACTGGAAGTTTAACTCTCTCTCTCCTGGGTTGCCCAGTTACATCTATGTCCAGACAGCGGGTCAGCTGGTGATATCTGCTCAGCGGGAACTTTTCTGGCCACCTCAAGTCCGCCTCAGCATGAGTTTGGGCTGCACGGAAAGTTTAGTTGTATTAATTATCTATCGAAACAGAAACTTGGGCACCTGACTTCGAACAGGCGACGACAAGGCTCTGAAACACAAAGCAAGGACTAAGTGACCATACTGTACAATCCAATGCAGCGTCTCAGAGAAGACACGTCTACAGTGTGGAAGTATTTACATCCCATGTTCTGGGCCAGTATCACAGCCACCCGTCGGTGAGAGAGCAGCTATAACCCCTTTGAGACTATGGGGGACAGACGTGTTGCAGGCCCCTCTGGGGGGGGGGGGGTGAACCCCATTCCACCCAATATTATACAAGTTACAATTTTATAACACAGATTAATATAATAGTACAAAGTACTATTAATACGGTACATTGTAATATATTGGAGAAAATGTATGAACTACCGGGTGTCTGTTATACATTTGGCTAGTCCATTAAAAAGGTATCACAAACAACACGTGTAAATATATGCTCTTTTATATACTGTATATATATATATATACAGTGTTCGACAAACCTATACATTTGCTCGCCCCGGGCGAGTGGATTTAACCACCGGGCGAGTAAATATTGGCTCAAGCAGCACACGTTTGGTACTAGGTGGCGAGTAGATTTTTTTGTGTGGCGAGTAGATTTTTTGGTGATTTGTCAACCACTGTATATATATATATATATATAGTTAAATATAGAAGAAAGATAAGATAACAAGTTTCATGTAACAAGGGCACTGACCTATTTTAATGAGTACATTTTAGAATCCATGATATTGCTGGCGGGAATATTTGGATATTTTACCGGGAACGATAGTCTGTGATACATATTTAGTTTCCTTGTATATCCTGGTGGGAGGATGAGAAACCCTTATACTATTTCACAAACCTGGCATATTTTGGACTATTACTGCCTGTGGAAAATCGTTGACGTCCGCAGATATTTGCTAACTCGTTATTTATTTGAAATTCACCAGAAAAATGTCAGATTTTCGGTTACTGCAGAGAATGGCTCCGGTAACATGGCATTTAAATACATGCCTTTTGTGTAATGGATGTCTAAAATCGCATAATTTTGCGCAGATTTCTCAAAAATGTGTCTATGGGAACTCTCGGAGAAAGCTACAGCAAAAAACACAATCTTTCCCAAAACGATGGAAATAAAAAATAAAAACAGAATTAGGAAAAGTTTTGGAAACGGAACTGCAAGCTACAAACGCATCTTTCCTGACAAGGCGAAGGGAGTTACACTCAACTGACCCACAAATATAACAGCGCCCAAGCAAGCCAAGCAGGATTCCAACTGCCGAGCTACGGTTTTCTGTATCAACATCTTATCCTCTTTGCAAGGTTGTGTGCCTGATCAGAAGCCTGGGATCCCAGGGCCTGTCTCAGTGCAGTCTGTCTCAGACCTCAGATATTATCCCTGCCTCGCTGTATAACATGCGGATATATACCTGCGAGTGGCAAACGTTCCCTATCTGACCGCAGTGGCTTGGCTGTTCCATCATCTGGCCACTGAACGCTGGGGGGCTGGAAATGCTGGTGGTCTGGCCACTGCATTCTGGGGGGCTGGAAATGCTGGTGGTCTGGCCACTGCACGCTGGGGGGCTGGAAATGCTGGTGGTCTGGCCACTGCACGCGGGGGGGCTGGAAATGCTGGTGGTCTGGCCACTGCACGCTGGGGGGCTGGAAATGCTGGTGGTCTGGCCACTGCACGCGGGGGGGCTGGAAATGCTGGTGGTCTGGCCACTGCACGCTGGGGATCTGGAAATGCTGGTGGTCTGGCCACTGCACGCGGGGGGGCTGGAAATGCTGGTGGTCTGGCCCCTGCACGCTGGGGGTCTGGAAAGGGACAGTCCTGTCCTGGGAGTAAATTTGTCTCAAGTCCTCATCCGGCTCCCAGGCTGCAGAAGAGAACAACACAACCATTGTAACAGAACAGTGATGCAGAATAGGGGGTTATTTGCTAATGTCAACTGACTGCAAAACAAACACAAAATAATAGTACCCCACACAAAGAAAAAAATCACATTCCTTTTAACGGCATTCCTTGTCTTCAATAAATCCGGTGCTGCTTTACGCACAGCTTTTGTCTTACGTTTTGAGGCCGAGAATCTTTACTTTGTCCCACTTTTGCGAAACCTTTATAAATAGACCTGTGTATCATATTACTCCTGGTTAACAAGCAGAACTCCTAACCGGATACAGCAGAGGAGGGAATCTGCATACTGAGCCCAGAATTATATCCCAACTAAGGGGTGAGGAATGGGGACCAGCACCCCTTACTGAGGCTGCAGCAACATGAATGGCACATTTATTTTAGTATTTCAGTTACTATAGACCAATGTTTCTGTCCAGCCTCAGACCTTCATTCCCCCACCGAGAAAGTGTAAGCATGGACTGGGACGTCACACTGCACTGAGGTTAAGAGGTTGGCTTATGGGTTCAACCCATGTTTTGGACACTTTCACTGCAGGTGATCTTCAGAGTAAATCGCTTTACGCCCCTGTGTCTTTACTTTCCGGGAAAATACCTGATACTGTTTTGCTACCATTTAAATTAGCAGTGAAAGTCTTGTTTTCTATAACGCAACACTGTTAACTAAACCTTGTAAGCAGAAGGATGACATGTGTAATATTCTTCTTATGACACCGGAGTCTCTCGGAACTCCTCAGTCCTCCCTGCTTGTTCTTGTGAAGTGGCTGCACAGCCCAGTGATGTGGCTGCACAGCCCCGTGATGTGGCTGCACAGCCCCGTGATGTGGCTGCACAGCCCCGTGATGTGGCTGCACAGCCCCGTGATGCGGCTGCACAGCCCCGTGATGCGGCTGCACAGCCCCGTGATGCGGCTGCACAGCCCCGTGATGCGGCTGCACAGCCCCGTGATGCGGCTGCACAGCCCCGTGATGCGGCTGCACAGCCCCGTGATGCGGCTGCACAGCCCCGTGATGTGGCTGCACAGCCCCGTGATGTGGCTGCACAGCCCAGTGATGTGGCTGCACAGCCCCGTGATGTGGCTGCACAGCCCCGTGATGTGGCTGCACAGCCCCGTGATGTGGCTGCACAGCCCCGTGATGCGGCTGCACAGCCCCGTGATGTGGCTGCACAGCCCCGTGATGCGGCTGCACAGCCCCGTGATGCGGCTGCACAGCCCCGTGATGCGGCTGCACAGCCCAGTGATGTGGCTGCACAGCCCCGTGATGCGGCTGCACAGCCCCGTGATGCGGCTGCACAGCCCAGTGATGTGGCTGCACAGCCCCGTGATGTGGCTGCACAGCCCCGTGATGCGGCTGCACAGCCCCGTGATGCGGCTGCACAGCCCCGTGATGCGGCTGCACAGCCCCGTGATGCGGCTGCACAGCCCCGTGATGCGGCCGCACAGCCCCGTGATGTGGCCGCACAGCCCCGTGATGCGGCCGCACAGCCCCGTGATGTGGCCGCACAGCCCGTGATGTGGCCGCACAGCCCGTGACGTGGCTGCACAGCCCCGTGAAGTGGCTGCACAGCCCCGTGAAGTGGCTGCACAGCCCCGTGAAGTGGCTGCACAGCCCGTGACGTGGCTGCACAGTCCCGTGACGTGGCTGCACAGCCCCGTGACGTGGCTGCACAGTCCCGTGACGTGGCTGCACAGCCCCGTGACGTGGCTGCACAGCCCCGTGACGTGGCTGCACAGCCCCGTGACGTGGCTGCACAGCCCCGTGACGTGGCTGCACAGCCCCGTGACGTGGCTGCACAGCCTTGTGATGTGGCTGCACAGCCCCGTGAAGCTCACACCTGCAGGATTACCAGTTCCCGTAGTCACATATTACAGACGATGATATCCTTCCAGCTTTCTCCCAGTAGGTGCTGGTTAGGTCAGCAATGTTTTGCAATGTGTTGCTAAATTCCCGGCTTTGAAGAGGATGTACACAAGGTGCTGCTTTGTGTGCACTAGTGAAGGCGGTTCCGATATGGAGCATGTGAGATTTAGATGAGAGAGCACTGTTACCTCCTTCTGCTGCCTCTGTGCTGAAAGTGGGCGCCAGCCCTGGTTTATTATATCCTTCTTTGGTCCTCGGGAGTGTGGGGAGCTGGTTCCAGAGGTTCTCCATATCAGGAATCTGGAGAGTAGAACAGGAAGAGGTTATACGGGCAGCAGCATGGAAATACATTGCACTACTTCTATACAGAATTTAGGACACAGGGAGAGGACCATGCCGAGCAAACGTCAGCCTTGTAACATTCCCAGCGAAAGCGGTCTTACTCTCTGCTTTCCAGCTCATAATGACTCAACCACGTTGTCAAAAAGGTGAGTTTACCCCTTAAAGTAAAGACAGAAAGCCTGCAAAAGAGCAACCACGTGTCTCCCACACGGGATCAAAACTTGTTTTAGTCTCCAAAATGTTAAACGATATTCCGACTCTGGGCGTGTGAGCACACTGAGCGTACCCCTTTCTTTGTTAGTGACTTGCTATGGTAGAAGTAGGAGACAGATTGGTGAGTATGGGAAGAGAACTGGGTGAGTTTCCTCCCAGAATCCTAGTCTTACCTGTGTCAGGAGGAAGCTTTGACCCTGCTTGGACTGGAAGTATGGGGGAATGTAATAGTTCCTCATTGCCAAGAGATTCTCCTTGTGTTCCTGGACCTCCTGTCTAGGAATAGGGTGGTAATGCAAAATGTATCACAAGGACATCCAATGGAAGAGTAAACTGTTAAATAACAAAACTGTTTCACCACAAGAGGAGGTCAGACTACACCTACAGTACTGTATGTATGGTTTGGCTTTTAACCCCTTCACTGTTACAGCAGCCTGCAATACACTGCAATGCTACAGGCCCTTGGAGAAAGGTTAAGGAATTGTAAGTGTTTGCTATGCATCGGAGTATTCTGATCCAAAGTTATATCATATGTCATATGTTTTCCACGTTTCCCTACCCCATTATAAGTCGGTGGAAGATGAAGAGATGTCCCTCGTGTCACGTGACGCTTGGGACTCAATAGGGCCCACCATCCCACCCCACACAGACTATATATAAACTATACATATATGGGAATGTATATTGAAAGAAGGAGCCGTGATTGGTCAGAGATTGGCAAGGTACCCTTTATTTCACCCTTACGTCCAGATTTAGGACTTCAAATAATGAGTCTATCCAAAAAGATGTGCTTGAGGAGGAGGTGATGCAAGCGATTTCAAGACTACAATGCAGTGCGGTATGGGGAACGCTTTAGAAGTATTGATAGCAAATCGAAGACATGTTAAGGCACTCCAGTGGTCTTAGTGAAGACAAAATCTGTTTATTGGAACAGGATCTTGACAAAGGTCCAAGGTTGGAGTGAAACGTTGATCCTATTCCATAAACATCTTTGTTCTTCACTAAGACCACTGGGGTGTCTGGACATTTCTTCCATTGCTATAAACTAGTTTCCCTCCTGGTTAATGTATGTGCCTCTGTGGCAGGACTGCAGTACCGTGAGTGCTAATAACCTTGATCATTGAAAGTATTGATAGACAGTGAAGAGACAAGGGCTTGTCTTCAGGCCTGTAATTGTAGACCATAGCCTAATAAATGTAGACCAGGGGTAGCCAACTCCAGTCCTCAAGAGCTACGAACAGGTCAGATTTTCAGGATATCCCTGCTTCAGCATAGGTGGCCCAACCAGTGGCTCAGTCTTTGACTGTGCTGAAGCAGGGATATCCTGAAAATGTGACCTGTTAGTGGCCCTTGAGGACATGATTTGGCTCCCCCTGATGTAGACCGTAGGTGCAATCACTGAGAAATGAATACACTTTCTCCCCTACAACTTTGTAGGGGTTCAATCCCAGTATAAAACCAGTGGCGGGCTCCTCTTTGCTGTAAAGCTAGGCGATGAAGGGCACATCCACCCCACGGCAGGCAGCATACACTTTTCCACACTACCTTGCAGCTGTAGGATACCAAGTGTTTCAACAACAATTTTAAATTGGTCCTAGATGCACCCATAATATAAATACTGTACTCTACTAGTTACCCAATAGTGGGCTGGTTATATAGGGGCACAACCAGACCAAAACCCCATGCCCTATATTACTTCGCGTCGTTGCTTTGCTTGGGTGTGTGAAGATGCGATGCTTTGTTTAAGTTGTATTCTTACATTTCCTTAGGATAACATTATCAGATTGACGTGGAGACTAAACTGAAGATGAAGCCGGGTACACTTGTAAAGATTATGGAAACAAAACATTTATTGAGAAGAACGATTCTGAAGGTGTAATCTGTGATAAAATATCTTCAAAATCTATTCTGTTGTGTTGCCATGACCTTTGAATAAACCTTTTGGTGCGTAGTGACTTATCTATCCTGTATCTTTAACCCAAAATGTTTTGGCCCGGGATAGCGTTACTGTTTTGGGGGCAGGGGACATTTCTCAGAATGGGGGTATAGGCTGAGGCATCAGGGAACGTTGACATCCGACGCCACCACATGTCTCAAGGGGCATTGCAAATGAATGGGGTGCAGAAAACACGAGCCTCAAAAAGACCTGCCCTGAATGGTAACACGGCTTCATTCCGCTGTGGGATGTCCATCCAAGGCCTGTATGTGACATTAATGTTGGTGACAATGCCGGCCTTCCTGTCCTCGTCAATTACCTTTCCTGCTCTAACCTGCCTGGCCAGGGAGATACCTGATCCACTCCATCCTGTCTGCATGAGGAGAGAAGAGACACGACATGAACCTTTCCACAGACTCTCATGATTGGTTGTCTGATCATCTACAATCTCTGGCTATGCACTATGTAGCAACACTGTCTAAATCACTAACGCATTATAAATACCGATTTTATTTACCTTCTCCCAATGTTCCCTATCCCAGTACAAGTCGTGCAGGATAAAGTAATCTCCCCCTAGTTACCCTGATAGAAGTTTTTACATGTTGACCAGTGTGGATATGTGATAGTAACATACAGTAATTGTTGCATACCCGCATTGCTGTTATATAACAATAATACTGCAGTCATTTATACCATGCAGCGCCACCAAGGTCCAAAGTGACTTGTCAATGTCACCAGCAGAGATGACAGTGGAATTCGAAGACGGTTCCCTCAGAGCCCGATTTCCCAATACGCCTGTCAGACCCCAGCATGGACCCCCCAAATTTTAGGGGTGCCTGGCCAGGCCCTACATGGCTGGCCTTGCCTCTGGTCTTATCTTTTTGCATAGCTGAAAACATTCATCTGAAATCCATCCGTTTCCCTTCCCCACATTCTGGCCCTGGACACGTGCGCCGCCAAAACATTCGTCACATCGTGTAACCGTCCAGGGCAGTTTGCCGACGGCGTAATCGGCACATCTTCTTAATATATAAAATCGAATGGTTAGTGAGGTTAGTGCTATCTGCGGTGAATCTGATTGGTCCGTGACTCATTGGCCAAGAGGTACGCCCCACTGTGACATCACCTCCTTCACTCTCACACACTTGCAGTCACACCACACGGCCAGAACCTCTGAGGACTCCTTGGTACACAGTCACCCCCTCACACTCACACACTCAGTGTCACACTCAACACTGTACACACACTCACACTCAACCCTGTACACACACACACACACAGTCACCCCTGTGTACACACACATTCACAGTCACCCCTGTGAAACAACAACCTGTACACACACACACACACACACACACACTCTCAGCCCTGTGTACACACACACTGTCAGGCCTGTGTACACACACACACACTCTCACCCCTGTGTACACACACACACACCCCCTCCGCTCACCTCTCCCGGCGCTCCCGCTCCCCTCATCTCCATCCCCGGCGGGGGAACAGGCAGCGGACCTCGCGGCGCCTGATCTCCATCCCCGCGCAGCGGACCCCCTTTCTCCCTCGCGATGCGCCTAAGATGGCGGCGGCGCCGAGTGACAAGATGTCCCTGTGCACACGCGCGCACATTACACCCCCTCCGCTCACCTCTCCCGGCGCTCCCGCTCCCCTCATCTCCATCCCCAGCGGGGGAACAGGCAGCGGACCTCGCGGCGCCTCATCTCCATCCCCGCGCAGCGGACCCCCTTCCTCCCTCGCGATGCGCCTAAGATGGCGGCGCCGCCGAGTGAGATGTCCCTGTGCACACGCGCGCACATTACACCCCCTCCGCTCACCTCTCCCGGCGCTCCCGCTCCCCTCATCTCCATCCCCGGCGGGGGAACAGGCAGCGGACCTCGCGGCGCCTCATCTCCATCCCCGGCGGGGGAACAGGCAGCGGACCCCCTTCCTCCCTCGCGATGCGCCTAAGATGGCGGCGGCGCCGACTGAGAAGATGGCGGCGGCCGGAAGTAGTTCCCTCGCGGCGCCGAGTGACAAGATGGCGGCGGCCTGAACTACAGGTAGGTGTCGCTCTAGGTGACGTGTGTGTGTGTGTCTCACTGTGTGTCTGTGTGACAGTGTGTGTGTGTGACACTGTGTGTGTGTGTGACACTGTGTGTGTGTGACACTGTGTGTGTGTGACACTGTGTGTGTGTGTCACACTGTGTGTGTGTCTTGCCCCCCCTGCCTTTCACGCCCCCCTCGCCTTTCACACCCCCCCCGCCTTTCACGCCCCCCCCGCCTTTCTCGCCCCCCCGCCTTTCACGACCCCCCCTGCCTTTCACGCCCCCCCCGCCTTTCACGCCCCCCCCCGCCTTTCACGCCCCCCCCGCCTTTCACGCCCCCCCCCGCCTTTCACGCCCCCCCCCGCCTTTCACGCCCCCCCCCGCCTTTCACGCCCCCCCCGCCTTTCACGCCCCCCCCGCCTTTCACGCCCCCCCCCCCGCCTTTCACGCCCCCCCCCCGCCTTTCACGCCCCCCCCCTGCCTTTCACGCCCCCCCTGCCTTTCACGCCCCCCCTGCCTTTCACGCCCCCCCCCCTGCCTTTCACGCCCCCCCCTGCCTTTCACGCCCCCCCCCTGCCTTTCACGCCCCCCCCCTGCCTTTCACGCCCCCCCCCTGCCTTTCACGCCCCCCCCTGCCTTTCACGCCCCCCCTCACGGCCTCCGGGCAACGCCGGGTATATCAGCTAGTAATATATAAAATCGAATGGTTAGTGAGGTTAGTGCTATCTGCGGTGAATCTCATTGGTCCGTGACTGTCATTGCCCAAGAGGTACGCCCGGTGAATCTCATTGGTCCAAGAGGTACGCCCCACTGTGACATCACCTCCTTCACTCTCACACACTTGCAGTCACACCACACGGCCAGAACCTCTGACGACTCCTTGGTAAGTTGACATGTCACACTCTCACCCCCCACACTCACACACAACCCCCCACACTCTCACCCCCCACACTCACACACAACCCCCCACACTCACACACAACCCCCCACACTCACACCCCCCACACTCACACACAACCCCCCACACTCTCACCCCCCACACTCACACACAACCCCCCACACTCACACCCCCCACACTCACTCGCCCCCCACACTCACACACAACCCTGTACACACAGTCACCCCCTCACACTCACACTCACTCAGTGTCACTCACCCCCCACACTCACACACAACCCCCCACACTCACACACAACCCTGTACACACAGTCACCCCCTCACACTCAGTGTCACTGAACACTGTACACACACCCACTGTCACACACCCACTGTCCCCCCACACACACACTCAGTGTCACTCACCCCCCACACTCACACACAACCCCCCACACTCACACACAACCCTGTACACACAGTCACCCCCTCACACTCAGTGTCACTTAACACTGTACACACACTCACTGTCACACACACACTGTCACCCCTGTGCACACACACACACACATCTTACACACATCTTACACATTACACACATTTACAATTCTCCCTCCGCAACGACAATCGCCCATTACCTTCATTCTCCCTCCGCAACGACCCGCTCATATTACAGCGGACCTTACACCGCCCGCTCTCTGCCCACCTCATATATGGGCGCCTCTCCCTCCGCAACGACAATCCTCTAAACCGCACATATTACAGCGGCCCATTACCCTTACTAAACTGCCGCCCATTACCTTCATTCTCCCTCCGCCACGAACCGCTCATATTACAGCGCCCGTTACACCGCCCGCTCTCTGCCCACCTCATATATGCCCGCCGCCGCGCACATTACACCGCCCGCACGCGTCCATTAACTCGCGCGCACATTACACCGGCCTGTGCAAATACCCCTATAAACCGCCACCCACAACGCACTCTTTCTACATTTTTACTAATGCCCCACAAACTCTGGTACTAATTCAAATGTATTTCTCTTTCTACAATGCCGTGCACCTACGCAGTGTAAATTCTATTTGTAAAATGGCCGACACACTTAACATTCTACATCATTCACACATCAACTACATTAATTTACCAAACTTTTGCCTTTACAACTACTAAATACAAAGATTTGCCTCTACAAACACATGGACGCCGCTCACCGCCTACTCTTTATCAACTTCAATTTCTTCTCAAACTACTCACTTACAATTACAATAAATTTCTATCACTACAATGCCGTACGTTTGGCGTGCACCTACGCAGTGTCAATTACATTTCTAAAATGGCCGACACTAATTTTCTTTTCCTATTATCCATTTATACCATGTTTTCATTTATTTTCTCTTTATTTCATAGCCGCTATAATACATTTTCTTTACACTTTGCTAATGTATTTTTTTTATCCATTCTTATAATTTAGTCCTTTATTTATTTTTTTCCATAGCCGCTATATCATTATTTATTCCTTTCTTTATTTTTTTGCATAGCCGCTATATCATTATTTATTCCTTTCTTTATTTTTTTGCATAGCCGCTATATCATACTTTCACTTTTACTCAACTTTCCTTCATTCACACATCGCCACACATATTACATTAATACATTCAACATCATTCACACATCAACTACATACATTTAAATCTTCCAATGCCCTCCGCACGCCAATCTCTGGATGCCCTCCGCACGCCAATCTCTGGATGCGCTCCGCAGAAACTTTTTTTTTTCAACATTTTTTTTTTCTGCCAAAATGTAAAACTTTATTAACACAAATTTCTACAAACATTTTACATCTACCAATGACCTCCGAACGGCGCTCCGAATTTCTACAATGGCGTGCACCTACGCAGTGTCAAATCAATTTATAAAATGGCCGACACACTACATTTCTTTTACTATTATCCATTTATATTATATTTTGTTTTATTTTCTTTCTTTCATACCCGCTATAATACTTTTTATTTACATTACCCCCGCTTTGCTAATTTTTTTTTTATCCATTCTTATAATTTCTTCCTTGCCGCTATATCATACTTTCATTTTTAATCAACTTTGATTCATTCACACATCACCACACATATTACATTCATACATTCAACATTATTCACACTTCAACTACATACATTTCAATCTTCCAATGCCCTCCGCACGCCAATCTCTGGATGCCCTCCGCACGCCAATCTCTGGATGCGCTCCGCACGCCAATCTCTGGATGCGCTCCGCACACACCACTTTCACCAACAACTCATTTCAAAATATATTTTTTTTTTTTTCTGACAACATTTTTAACTTTATTAACAAACATTTGTACAAACATTTGACATCTAACAATGCCCTCCGAACGCCAATCTCTGGATGCTCTACGCTCGCAAACTTTTATTTTAAAATATTCTTTTTATTTGTACCAACATTTTTTTCTTTATTAAATGCTCTTTTTAACTACTTTTAATAAAAATACATCATATTTACTCTTCTTTACTGCTATTTCACAACACCCACCCACCCTTCCTCTTTCCACACACCCCCACCCTTCCTCTTCCCACACACCCCCACCCACCCACCCTTCCTCTTCCCACACACCCCCACCCACCCACCCTTCCTCTTCCCACACACCCCCACCCACCCACCCTTCCTCTTCCCACACACCCCCACCCACCCACCCTTCCTCTTCCCACACACCCCCACCCACCCACCCTTCCTCTTCCCACACACCCCCACCCACCCACCCTTCCTCTTCCCACACACCCCCACCCACCCACCCTTCCTCTTCCCACACACCCCCACCCACCCACCCTTCCTCTTCCCACACACCCCCACCCACCCACCCTTCCTCTTCCCACACACCCCCACCCACCCACCCTTCCTCTTCCCACACACCCCCACCCACCCACCCTTCCTCTTCCCACACACCCCCCCACCCACCCTTCCTCTTCCCACACACCCCCACCCACCCACCCTTCCTCTTCCCACACACCCCCACCCACCCACCCTTCCTCTTCCCACACACCCCCACCCACCCACCCTTCCTCTTCCCACACACCCCCACCCACCCACCCTTCCTCTTCCCACACACCCCCACCCACCCACCCTTCCTCTTCCCACACACCCCCACCCACCCACCCTTCCTCTTCCCACACACCCCCACCCACCCACCCTTCCTCTTCCCACACACCCCCACCCACCCACCCTTCCTCTTCCCACACACCCCCACCCACCCACCCTTCCTCTTCCCACACACCCCCACCCACCCACCCTTCCTCTTCCCACACACCCCCACCCACCCACCCTTCCTCTTCCCACACACCCCCACCCACCCACCCTTCCTCTTCCCACACACCCCCACCCAC
>NC_134485.1:434081455-434263281 GCF_040206685.1 Ascaphus truei | reverse complement strand
AATCTTCCAATGCCCTCCGCACGCCAATCTCTGGATGCCCTCCGCACGCCAATCTCTGGATGCGCTCCGCACGCCAATCTCTGGATGCGCTCCGCACACACCACTTTCACCAACAACTCATTTCAAAATATATTTTTTTTTTTTTCTGACAACATTTTAACTTTATTAACAAACATTTGTACAAACATTTGACATCTAACAATGCCCTCCGAACGCCAATCTCTGGATGCTCTACGCTCGCAAACTTTTATTTTAAAATATTCTTTTTATTTGTACCAACATTTTTTCTTTATTAAATGCTCTTTTTAACTACTTTTAATAAAAATACATCATATTTACTCTTCTTTACTGCTATTTCACAACACCCACCCACCCTTCCTCTTCCACACACCCCCACCCTCCTCTTCCCACACACCCCCACCCACCCACCCTCCTCTTCCCACACACCCCCCACCCACCCACCCTTCTCTCCCACACACCCCACCCACCCCCCCTCCTCTCCCCCCACCCCACCCACCCACCCTCCTCTTCCCACAACCCCACCCACCCCACCCTTCCTCTTCCCACACACCCCCACCCACCCACCCTTCCTCTTCCCACACACCCCCACCCACCCACCCTCCTCTTCCCACACACCCCCACCCACCCACCCTCCCTTCCACACACCCCCACCCACCCACCCCCTCTTCCCACACACCCCCACCCACCCACCCTTCCTCTTCCCACACACCCCCCACCCCACCCACCCCCTCCTCTTCCCACACACCCCCCCCACCCACCCTTCCTCTCCCACACACCCCCACCCACCCCCTTCCTCTCCACACACCCCCACCCACCCACCCTCCTCTTCCCACACACCCCCACCCACCCACCCTTCCTCTCCCACACCCCCACCCACCCACCCTTCCTCTTCCCACACACCCCCACCCACCCACCCTCCTCTTCCCACACACCCCCACCCACCCACCCTTCCTCTTCCCACACACCCCCACCCACCCACCCTTCCTCTTCCCACACACCCCCACCCACCCACCCTTCCTCTTCCCACACACCCCACCCACCCACCCTTCCTCTTCCCACACACCCCCACCCACCCACCCTTCCTCTTCCCACACACCCCCACCCACCCACCCTTCCTCTTCCCACACACCCCCACCCACCCACCCTTCCTCTTCCCACACACCCCCACCCACCCACCCTTCCTCTTCCCACACACCCCCACCCACCCACCCTTCCTCTTCCCACACACCCCCACCCACCCACCCTTCCTCTTCCCACACACCCCCACCCACCCACCCTTCCTCTTCCCACACACCCCCACCCACCCACCCTTCCTCTTCCCACACACCCCCACCCACCCACCCTTCCTCTTCCCACACACCCCCACCCACCCACCCTTCCTCTTCCCACACACCCCCACCCACCCACCCTTCCTCTTCCCACACACCCCCACCCACCCACCCTTCCTCTTCCCACACACCCCCCACCCACCCACCCTTCCTCTTCCCACACACCCCCACCCACCCACCCTTCCTCTTCCCACACACCCCCACCCACCCACCCTCCTCTTCCCACACCCTTCCTCTTCCCACACACCCCCACCCACCCACCCTTCCTCTTCCCACACACCCCCACCCACCCACCCTTCCTCTTCCCACACACCCCCACCCACCCACCCTTCCTCTTCCCACACACCCCCACCCACCCACCCTTCCTCTTCCACACACCCCCCACCACCCCCTTCCTCTTCCACACACCCCCACCCACCCACCCTTCCTCTTCCCACACACCCCCACCCACCCACCCTTCCTCTTCCCACACACCCCCACCCACCCACCCTTCCTCTTCCACACACCCCCACCCACCCTCCTCTCCCACACACCCCCACCCACCCACCCTTCCTCTTCCCACACACCCCCACCCACCCACCCTTCCTCTTCCCACACACCCCCACCCACCCACCCTTCCTCTTCCCACACACCCCCACCCACCCACCCTTCCTCTTCCCACACACCCCCACCCACCCACCCTTCCTCTTCCCACACACCCCCACCCACCCACCCTTCCTCTTCCCACACACCCCCACCCACCCACCCTTCCCACACACCCCCCCACCCACCCACCCTTCCTCTTCCCACACACCCCACCCACCCTTCCTCTTCCCACACACCCCCACCCACCCACCCTTCCTCTTCCCACACCCCACCCACCCCCTTCCTCTTCCCACACACCCCACCCACCCACCCTTCCTCTTCCCACCCACCCACCCTTCATTATGTCCCACCCACCCCACCCACCCACCCTTCCTCTTCCCACACACCCCACCCACCCACCCTTCCTCTTCCCACACACCCCACCCACCCACCCTTCCTCTTCCCACACACCCCACCCACCCACCCTTCCTCTTCCCACACACCCCACCCACCCACCCTTCCTCTTCCCACACACCCCACCCACCCACCCTTCCTCTTCCACACACCCCACCCACCCACCCTTCCTCTTCCCACACACCCCACCCACCCACCCTTCCTCTTCCCACACACCCCACCCACCCACCCTTCCTCTTCCCACACACCCCACCCACCCACCCTTCCTCTTCCACACACCCCACCCACCCACCCTTCCTCTTCCCACACACCCCACCCACCCACCCTTCCTCTTCCCACACACCCCACCCACCCACCCTTCCTCTTCCCACACACCCCACCCACCCACCCTTCCTCTTCCCACACACCCCACCCACCCACCCTTCCTCTTCCCACACACCCCACCCACCCACCCTTCCTCTTCCCACACACCCCACCCACCCACCCTTCCTCTTCCCACACACCCCACCCACCCACCCTTCCTCTTCCCACACACCCCACCCACCCACCCTTCCTCTTCCCACACACCCCACCCACCCACCCTTCCTCTTCCCACACACCCTTCCTCTTCCCACACACCCCACCCACCCTTCCTCTTCCCACACACCCCACCCACCCTTCCTCTTCCCACACACCCCACCCACCCTTCCTCTTCCCACACACCCCACCCACCCTTCCTCTTCCCACACACCCCACCCACCCACCCTTCCTCTTCCCACACACCCCACCCACCCACCCTTCCTCTTCCCACACACCCCACCCACCCACCCTCTTCCACAACCCACCCACCCACCCTCTTCCACAAACCACCCACCCACCCTCTTCCCACAAACCCACCCACCCACCCTCTTCCCACAACCCACCCACCCACCCTCTTCCACAAACCCACCCACCCACCCTCTTCCCACAACCCCACCCACCCTCTTCCCACAACCCCACCCACCCACCCTCTTCCACAAACCCACCCACCCACCCTCTTCCCACAACCCACCCACCCACCCTCTTCCCACAACCCCACCCACCCACCCTCTTCCCACAACCCCACCCACCCACCCTCTTCCCACAACCCCACCCACCCACCCTCTTCCCACAACCCCACCCACCCACCCTCTTCCCACAACCCCACCCACCCACCCTCTTCCCACAACCCCACCCACCCACCCTCTTCCCACAACCCCACCCACCCACCCTCTTCCCACAACCCCACCCACCCACCCTCTTCCCACAACCCCACCCACCCACCCTCTTCCCACAACCCCACCCACCCACCCTTCTCTTCCCACACACCCCACCCACCCACCCTTCCTCTTCCCACACACCCCACCCACCCACCCTTCCTCTTCCCACACACCCCACCCACCCACCTTCCTCTTCCCACACACCCCACCCACCCACCCTCCTCTTCCCACACACCCCACCCACCCACCCTCCTCTTCCCACACACCCCACCCACCCACCCTTCCTCTTCCCACACACCCCACCCACCCACCCTTCCTTCCCACACACCCCACCCACCCACCCTTCCTCTTCCCACACACCCACCCACCCACCCTTCCTCTTCCCACACACCCCACCCACCCACCCTCCTCTTCCCACACACCCCACCCACCCTCCTCTTCCCACACACCCCACCCACCCACCCTTCCTCTTCCCACACACCCCACCCACCCACCCTCCTCTTCCCACACACCCCACCCACCCACCCTTCCTCTTCCCACACACCCCACCCACCCACCCTTCCTCTTCCCACACACCCCACCCACCCACCCTTCCTCTTCCCACACACCCCACCCACCCACCCTTCCTCTTCCCACACACCCCACCCACCCACCCTTCCTCTTCCCACACACCCCACCCACCCACCCTTCCTCTTCCCACACACCCCACCCACCCACCCTTCCTCTTCCCACACACCCCACCCACCCACCCTTCCTCTTCCCACACACCCCACCCACCCACCCTTCCTCTTCCACACACCCCACCCACCCACCCTTCCTCTTCCCACACACCCCACCCACCCACCCTTCCTCTTCCCACACACCCCACCCACCCACCCTTCCTCTTCCCACACACCCCACCCACCCACCCTTCCTCTTCCCACACACCCCACCCACCCACCCTTCCTCTTCCCACACACCCCACCCACCCACCCTTCCTCTTCCCACACACCCCACCCACCCACCCTTCCTCTTCCCACACACCCCACCCACCCACCCTTCCTCTTCCCACACACCCCACCCACCCACCCTTCCTCTTCCCACACACCCCACCCACCCACCCTTCCTCTTCCCACACACCCCACCCACCCACCCTTCCTCTTCCCACACACCCCACCCACCCACCCTTCCTCTTCCCACACACCCCACCCACCCACCCTTCCTCTTCCCACACACCCCACCCACCCACCCTTCCTCTTCCCACACACCCCACCCACCCACCCTTCCTCTTCCCACACACCCCACCCACCCACCCTTCCTCTTCCCACACACCCCACCCACCCACCCTTCCTCTTCCCACACACCCCACCCACCCACCCTTCCTCTTCCCACACACCCCACCCACCCACCCTTCCTCTTCCCACACACCCCACCCACCCACCCTTCCTCTTCCCACACACCCCACCCACCCTTCCTCTTCCCACACACCCCACCCACCCTTCCTCTTCCCACACACCCCACCCACCCACCCTTCCTCTTCCCACACACCCCACCCACCCACCCTTCCTCTTCCCACACACCCCACCCACCCACCCTTCCTCTTCCCACACACCCCACCCACCCACCCTTCCTCTTCCCACACACCCCACCCACCCACCCTTCCTCTTCCACACACCCCACCCACCCTTCCTCTTCCCACACACCCCACCCACCCACCCTTCCTCTTCCCACACACCCCACCCACCCACCCTTCCTCTTCCCACACACCCCACCCACCCACCCTTCCTCTTCCCACACACCCCACCCACCCACCCTTCCTCTTCCCACACACCCCACCCACCCTTCCTCTTCCCACACACCCCCACCCACCCTTCCTCTCCCACACACCCCACCCACCCACCCTTCCTCTTCCCACACACCCACCCACCCACCCTTCCTCTTCCCACACACCCCACCCACCCACCCTTCCTCTTCCCACACACCCCACCCACCCACCCTTCCTCTTCCCACACACCCCACCCACCCACCCTTCCTCTTCCACACACCCCACCCTTCCTCTTCCCACACACCCCACCCACCCACCCTTCCTCTTCCCACACACCCCACCCACCCACCCTTCCTCTTCCCACACACCCCACCCCACCCACCCTTCCTCTTCCCACACACCCCACCCACCCACCCTTCCTCTTCCCACACACCCCACCCACCCACCCTTCCTCTTCCCACACACCCCACCCACCCACCCTTCCTCTTCCCACACACCCCACCCACCCACCCTTCCTCTTCCCACACACCCCACCCACCCACCCTTCCTCTTCCCACACACCCCACCCACCCACCCTTCCTCTTCCCACACACCCCACCCACCCACCCTTCCTCTTCCCACACACCCCACCCACCCACCCTTCCTCTTCCCACACACCCCACCCACCCACCCTTCCTCTTCCCACACACCCCACCCACCCACCCCTTCCTCTTCCCACACACCCCACCCACCCACCCTTCCTCTTCCCACACACCCCACCCACCCACCCTTCCTCTTCCCACACACCCCACCCACCCACCCTTCCTCTTCCCACACACCCCACCCACCCACCCTTCCTCTTCCCACACACCCCACCCACCCACCCTTCCTCTTCCCACACACCCCACCACCCACCCTTCCTCTTCCCACACACCCCACCCACCCACCCTTCCTCTTCCCACACACCCCACCCACCCACCCTTCCTCTTCCCACACACCCCACCCACCCACCCTTCCTCTTCCCACACACCCCACCCACCCACCCTTCCTCTTCCCACACACCCCACCCACCCACCCTTCCTCTTCCCACACACCCCACCCACCCACCCTTCCTCTTCCCACACACCCCACCCACCCACCCTTCCTCTTCCCACACACCCCACCCACCCACCCTTCCTCTTCCCACACACCCCACCCACCCACCCTTCCTCTTCCCACACACCCCACCCACCCACCCTTCCTCTTCCCACACACCCCACCCACCCACCCTCTCTTCCCACACACCCCACCCACCCACCCTTCCTCTTCCCACACACCCCACCCACCCACCCTTCCTCTTCCCACACACCCCACCCACCCACCCTTCCTCTTCCCACACACCCCACCCACCCACCCTTCCTCTTCCCACACACCCCACCCACCCACCCTTCCTCTTCCCACACACCCCACCCACCCACCCTTCCTCTTCCCACACACCCCACCCACCCACCCTTCCTCTTCCCACACACCCCACCCACCCACCCTTCCTCTTCCCACACACCCCACCCACCCACCCTTCCTCTTCCCACACACCCCACCCACCCACCCTTCCTCTTCCCACACACCCCACCCACCCACCCTTCCTCTTCCCACACACCCCACCCACCCACCCTTCCTCTTCCCACACACCCCACCCACCCACCCTTCCTCTTCCCACACACCCCACCCACCCACCCTTCCTCTTCCCACACACCCCACCCACCCACCCTTCCTCTTCCCACACACCCCACCCACCCACCCTTCCTCTTCCCACACACCCCACCCACCCACCCTTCCTCTTCCCACACACCCACCCTTCATTTATGTTCCCACCCACCCACCCTTCCTCTTCCCACACACCCCACCCACCCACCCTTCCTCTTCCCACCCACCCTTCATTATGTTCCCACCCACCCCACCCACCCACCCTTCCTCTTCCCACACACCCCACCCACCCACCCTTCCTCTTCCCACACACCCCACCCACCCACCCTTCCTCTTCCCACACACCCCACCCTTCCTCTTCCCACACACCCCACCCACCCACCCTTCCTCTTCCCACACACCCCACCCACCCTTCCTGTTCCCACACACCCCACCCACCCACCCTTCCTCTTCCCACACACCCCACCCACCCACCCTTCCTCTTCCCACACACCCCACCCACCCACCCTTCCTCTTCCCACACACCGCACCCACCCACCCTTCCTCTTCCCACACACCCCACCCACCCACCCTTCCTCTTCCCACACACCCCACCCACCCACCCTTCCTCTTCCCACACACCCCACCCACCCACCCTTCCTCTTCCCACACACCCCACCCACCCACCCTTCCTCTTCCCACACACCCCACCCACCCACCCTTCCTCTTCCCACACACCCCACCCACCCACCCTTCCTCTTCCCACACACCCCACCCACCCACCCTTCCTCTTCCCACACACCCCACCCACCCACCCTTCCTCTTCCCACACACCCCACCCACCCACCCTTCCTCTTCCCACACACCCCACCCACCCACCCTTCCTCTTCCCACACACCCCACCCACCCACCCTTCCTCTTCCCACACACCCTTCCTCTTCCCACACACCCCACCCACCCTTCCTCTTCCCACACACCCCACCCACCCTCCTCTTCCCACACACCCCCACCCACCCTTCCTCTTCCCACACACCCCACCCACCCTTCCTCTTCCCACACACCCCACCCACCCACCCTTCCTCTTCCCACACACCCCACCCACCCACCCTCTTCCCACAACCCCACCCACCCTCTTCCCACAACCCCACCCACCCACCCTCTTCCCACAACCCCACCCACCCACCCTCTTCCCACAACCCCACCCACCCACCCTCTTCCCACAACCCCACCCACCCACCCTCTTCCACACCCCACCCACCCACCCCTCTTCCCACAACCCCACCCACCCACCCTCTTCCCACAACCCCACCCACCCACCCTCTTCCCACAACCCCACCCACCCACCCTTCCTCTTCCCACACACCCCACCCACCCACCCTTCCTCTTCCCACACACCCCACCCACCCACCCTTCCTCTTCCCACACACCCCACCCTTCCTCTTCCCACACACCCCACCCACCCACCCTTCCTCTTCCCACACACCCCACCCACCCACCCTTCCTCTTCCCACACACCCCACCCACCCACCCTTCCTCTTCCCACACACCCCACCCACCCACCCTTCCTCTTCCCACACACCCCACCCACCCACCCTTCCTCTTCCCACACACCCCACCCACCCACCCTTCCTCTTCCCACACACCCCACCCACCCACCCTTCCTCTTCCCACACACCCCACCCACCCACCCTTCCTCTTCCCACACACCCCACCACCCACCCTTCCTCTTCCCACACACCCCACCCACCCACCCTTCCTCTTCCCACACACCCCACCCACCCACCCTTCCTCTTCCCACACACCCCACCCACCCACCCTTCCTCTTCCCACACACCCCACCCACCCACCCTTCCTCTTCCCACACACCCCACCCACCCACCCACCCTTCCTCTTCCCACACACCCCACCCACCCACCCACCCTTCCTCTTCCCACACACCCCACCCACCCACCCACCCTTCCTCTTCCCACACACCCCACCCACCCTCTTCCCACACACCCCACCCACCCACCCTCTTCCCACAACCCCACCCACCCACCCTCTTCCCACAACCCCACCCACCCACCCTCTTCCCACAACCCCACCCACCCACCCTCTTCCCACAACCCCACCCACCCACCCTAACCCCACCCACCCACCCTCTTCTCACAACCCCACCCACCCACCCTCTTCCCACAACCCCACCCACCCACCCTCTTCCCACAACCCCACCCACCCACCCTCTTCCCACAACCCCACCCACCCACCCTCTTCCCACAACCCCACCCACCCTCTTCCCACAACCCCACCCACCCACCCTTTCCCACAACCCCACCCACCCACCCTCTTCCCACAACCCCACCCACCCACCCTTCCTCTTCCCACAACCCCACCCACCCACCCTTCCTCTTCCCACACACCCACCCTTCATTTATGTTCCCACACCCCCACCCAACCACCCTTCCTCTTCACACACCCCCACCCACCCACCCTTACTCTTCCCACATTCCCCACACACCCACCTTTACTCTTCACACACCCCCACCCACCCACCCTTGCTCTTCACACCTCCCCACCCACCCACCCTTGCTCTTCACACCCCCCCACCCACCCAGCCTTACTCTTCACACCCACCCACCCTTACTCTTCCCACACCACCACCCACCCACCCTTCCTCTTCCCACCCACCCACCCTTCATTTATGTTCCCACACCCCCACCCACCCACCCTTCCTCTTCCCACACCCCCACCCACCCTTTCTCTTAGCACACCCCCACCCACACCCTTGCATTTCATAACAACAATCATTTATTACTATACCAATTATTATCACATGGACTCTTACATATGTTTATTACAAATGTATATACCAGTTTTTATTCTTCATCAACGACAATAAAATATTTTTACAAATTTTATATATTAATCTTTCTTTTCATTCTATTTCATTCATATACTTTTTATTACAAACAACATTATTTTTTATTTTATCCATTCACATTCCGGGCAACGCCGGGTCTATCAGCTAGTTATTTATAATTGTTGCAGGACCCCGACTTCAAACTGACTTTAAACCCTCATTTTAAACTCTGACGGGTGACAGCGTGTGGCGCGCTGGTAAGGACTCATTGTAAATAACGGCGCAGATGCGCTTTCGTTTTGAGGTGACGCCGTTGCTCCCAAAAAAATTTTGGGGTGGGGATCGGAGTGGCCCTGGTTACCCCAAATGGGTAAATAAAGGCTTGGGGTTGACTCACATTAAAGGCAGCGCTGTTAACTGTAAGTTTCTCCTCCAGCCCATAGAAATGCCAAACGTAAAGCCTAATGCTTGAAGCATAGATACTGTTTCTATTGCCTCACAGAGCTGGTCTCAAAGCAGTATACAATATGCAACACTAGACCTGCCTAAGACATGCAGATGAGCATACAGTTATATTTGCATATAGGCTGTGACCATGCAGCAAGCTTAAGCCTATAGGGAACCATGTTAAAAATGGTTATTGAGGCAAAAAGTGACACTGTGTGCTCATTTGCATGTCATTTCCCAGAATCCCTTGCTGCAGTGGAAGTGCTGTATGCTGGGTGATAATGGGGAAAGGTGGGGTTGCAGACCTGCCTAAGACATGCAGATGAGCATACAGCTATATTTGCATATTTGCTTTCCTGTGGAGGGTTTTTGTCACTTTTTTTACTCACCATAACTTAACTCAGTATTATGGTTTGGCCTATCCCATAAGCCTCTCTTGCATTCCCAGTAAAATCAACCCCACACTGATGAGACCCATCAAGGTCGAAACAGCTGTCTGTGGGTGGTTTTCTGGGTATGCACCTTAACCCTGGCTGTGCTCAAGGCTGTGACCATGCAGCAAGGTTAAGCCTATAGGGAACCATGTTAAAAATGGTTATTGAGGCAAAAAGTGACACTGTGTGCTCATTTGCATGTCATTTCCCAGAATCCCTTGCTGCAGTGGAAGTGCTGTATGCTGGGTGATAATGGGGAAAGGTGGGGTTGCAGACCTGCCTAAGACATGCAGATGAGCATACAGCTATATATATATATATATATATATATATATATATATATATATATATATATATATATATATATTTATATACAATATAGATCTGCGCCTGTGTGGAGATGTCAGAGAATGAGGTGGAATGAATATATAAAATAGTAAGTATTGATTACGTAAATATATTAACCAGCATACATTAATAAAACATAACTAATAGATGTCTAACCATATTAAATGAAAAAATATATATATTAAAAATAAACATATACGGTGCTGTGGAACCTCCTATAGGTGCACAATACATGCTGTCCTTTTGAGTCCAAAAGCAATGTCCAATGATGGGGAAATAAAAATAAAGCACTATCAGGAAACAGGCAGCTTCTTCAACGAGGGTGCAACGACCTACCTCACCACCTGCATAGAAAAAAAGAAAAGAAAAAAAGCGCCGATTCCTAGTGCATTACTGTGCAATAAAATATTTAATTTCCCAAAAAGCCTCATAAAATGAACTCACAAACATAGATAGGTAAAAAGCATGTTATGAGATAATACTCATGCTCCAAAGGATCAGCAACCGCCGCTTCACTGCTAGACTGCTCCGTGGCTTCACCGTGTCCAATCTTGTCCTCGTGGTTCACCGTCAAACAGGAACTCATGAAGTCGGGCTCACCGCAACTCCTCTCCCCGGTCACACACCAACAGATGAACTTTGGATCCCTCCGTTCATTTATGTCCCAACCGCAGAGATACAGCGACAGCTAATTGGACTCGTGGGTGTATATATATGCACACTAATGGACCCAGAGCCCATCCCCTCAAGAAGTCAGTTAATCTGATGAAACGCGTAGGGACAGTTGTGCAGTTGATCCTCCAACGCTGCTGGCAGATCTGTTGGTAAATCCTAGCCCGTTTTGTCCTTTAAATCGACCGGGTGACGTCATTTGCAGTCCCGCCACATCTATCGTCCCCGGAGGGAACCAAAGTTCATCTGTTGGTGTGTGACCAGGGAGAGGAGTTGCGGTGAGCCCGACTTCGTGAGTTCCTGTTTGACGGTGAACCACGAGGACAAGATTGGACACGGTGAAGCCACGGAGCAGTCTAGCAGTGAAGCGGCGGTTGCTGATCCTTTGGAGCATGAGTATTATCTCATAACATGCTTTTTACCTATCTATGTTTGTGAGTTCATTTTATGAGGCTTTTTGGGAAATTAAATATTTTATTGCACAGTAATGCACTAGGAATCGGCGCTTTTTTTCTTTTCTTTTATATATATAATATATATATATATATATATATATATATATATATATATATATATATATATATATATATATATATATACACACACACATATATATATAGTAAATAGATGAGAACAAAGGCACTCCGTTGGGTAAACAGTGGTGGGTGCAAATCCTATAAGAGCAAAATAGGCAATACGATACCGTGTTGACGAATATCAAAGGCAGCACTCCAGAAAGTAGTCAAAAAAAGAATTGTATTAATGAGACATCATATCCAACGTTTCGGTCCTACATGCGGGACTTTGAGAAAGGTAGGTACGATACGTATCCCCCTGAGGAAGGTCCCATTTTGGAAGACCGAAACGTTGGGTTTCTTGATGTACCACTATTTTCACCAATACACTTTGTGAAGTTTTCTACAATTGAGTGCTGTCTCTTGCTTTACCAGACCTTGGAACGGTAACGTATGTCTATATTATCCATATGGGGCAAGCACCTACAGCCTATCAGCACCTAAGGAGTGCCAACTGTTCTATTTGACCATATATATATATATATATATATATATATATATATATGACAGTGGTGATTACCTAGTCTAGTCTCAAACCTGCTTTGCCATTAAGACCAGCCTCACACTGATGATACCCATCAAGGTTGAAACATGTATGTGAGTAGGTCTAATGGCTTTGCATCTCATCCCAGCCTCTGTTTAAAAGCTGTGTTTAAAACAGCATGCATTGGCTTGAGGATTGGCTTGTGTAATATGAGCTTGAGACAAAAGGTGGCACTGAGTGCTCATTTGCATGTCATTTCCCAGAATCCCTTGCTGCAGTGGAAGTGCTGTATGCTGGGTGACAATGGGGAAAGACAGGGTTGCAGACCTGTCTAAGACATGCAAATGAACATACAGTAATATTTACAGTTGCTATATATATATATATATATATATATATATATATATATATATATCCCTGTTTGGATATGTAGGTAATACAAGGCACACCATATACAGGTCTGTCACAAACCTAAGGTTATTGTCACTGGCTGACATGTTGTAATTCGCCAGACTTTACAGCACAGTGTTGTTATTATAGAGATACAGTAATAGAGCCAATAGACTTCTCACCCAATGGTTATTCCTATGTTTTGCCTATCAGATACAAATATATTCTTTTTTTATACAGTTTTTTTTGAATAGGTGATACAAAAATAACAGACACTTTCTAATTCCAAATCAAAATATGGTTAGGGTTAAAGATTATCTCCTGTCCTCGGTATAATATATAACAAAGAGGTGGGCTAGCCCTGGAGTTACCCGTGACTATAGCTGTGCGTTAAGTGATAAGTAGGAGTTAAAATGTCCATAAGGTGTAAAATCAGGACATAATGAGAAGATAAGTTGGCCTTACAGTGATTCAATAACTGGAACAAGGACAAGGCAGATGTGAATTGATCCTTCAGTATAGCCCTCACCAACAAGACATGAGGAAGCGGTGAGGTGACCATACAGTCCAGTGACTTCATGACTTCCTGACAGGCAAAGTGTTGCTGTATAATGACCCATGACCGTAAGGCATAATGAAGAAGAAAAGTTGACTGGATGGAGTGTGCCCCCCTCACATCAGCCCCTTTTCAAATGCTGTGATGCCATCTTCCTGGTGCTGGAGAAGATTTCAGTCCCACCTATTAGAATGGGGTTGAGCTCTTCTCCAGCTCAGTGTAGTCATCTTTGCAGCATACTGAGTAGGGTCCATTGTTAGAAAGCGATAAGCAGGCATTAATGTGATGTCTTCCTGACCTCAGGCCATACAACATGGGAAGTTCTTCCTGACCTCAGGCCATACAACATGGGAAGTTCTTCCTGACCTCAGGCCATACAACATGAGACGTTCTTCCTGACCTCAGGCCATACAACATGAGACGTTCTTCCTGACCTCAGGCCATACAACATGGGAAGTTTTTCCTGAACTCAGGCCATACAACATGTGAAGTTCTTCCTGACCTCAGGCCATACAGCATGGGAAGCTTTTCCTGACCTCAGGCCATACAAATGGGAAGTTCTTCCTGACCTCAGGCCATACAACATGGGAAGTTCTTCCTGACCTCAGGCCATACAACATGGGAAGTTCTTCCTGACCTCAGGCCATACAACATGAGACATTCTTCCTGAACTCAGGCCATACAACATGAGAAGTTCTTCCTGACCTCAGGCCATACAACATGAGACATTCTTCCTGACTTCAGGCCATACAACATCGGAAGTTCTTCCTGACCTCAGGCCAAACAACATGGGAAGTTCTTCCTGGCATCAGGCCATACCACATGGGAAGTTCTTCCTGACCTCAGGCCATACAACATGGGAAGTACTTCCTGACCTCAGGCCATTCAACATGGGAAGTTCTTTCTGACCTCAGGCCATACAACATGGGAAGTTCTTCCTGACCTCAGGCCATACAACATGGGAAGATCTTCCTGACCTCAAGCAATACAACATGGGAAGTTCTTCCTGACCTCGGGCCATACAACAGGGGAAGTTCTTCCTGACCTCGGGCCATACAACATGGGAAGTTCTTCCTGATCTCGGGCCATACAACATGGGAAGTTCTTCCTGACCTCGGGCCATACAACATGGGAAGTTCTTCCTGACCTCGGGCCATACAACATGGGAAGTTCTTCAAGACCTCAGGCCAAACAACATGGGAAGTTCTTCCTGACCTCAGGCCATACAACATGGGAAGTTCTTCATGATCTCAGGCCAAACAACATGGGAAGTTCTTCCTGACCTCAGGCCATACAACATGGGAAGTTCTTCCTTACCTCAGGCTATACAACATGGGAAGTTTTTGATCAACAGTATTTTAAGAACACGTCGTTCTATTGATTTTTAACTTTAATATACACCAAAAAGATGCAGTAATTCCTGTATATGGATAGGGGAAGTTGTGTATTGCAGAATGCTGTATGAATTATATTTACTGATGACACTGTATACTGTAGCTTAATAACTCACTATATGACAGCAGTGACTGGATGTCCCTGGTTAGGTACAGTATCTCCTAACGCTGTAGCCTCTGTGGCCTACCTGTCTCTCTCCCAGTCATCCGCACTCCTCTCTGGTGTGGCCATGGGAGGACGAGGTTGTGCAGGAGAAGCCATTGCTCTCTCGTACAGATCAGCAAAATCAACTGGAACACACCAAGGGTGAAAGAAGGTATCAGGGTCCAAACTGTGTAATGTCACCTGAGACTTTCTAATAAGTTACCCTCTGTTTAATGTAAAGTTATGGGTATCTTTGAACAATGTTTTGTTTGCTTTATTGTACAGTCTGATCACATACCAATCCACCCTTCATGTGCCTACAGTACATGCCAATCCATACATCATCCATTTATACACTATTATAAGCGAGCCCACCCACCCATCACACCCCTATATACACCCTCTCACCTTTATTACTTCTGTGTTTATACCATTGATCCACCCTTTATCCAATGCACTCATTGTCTGTACACTAACCCAGGGGCGCTCAACTCCAGTCCACAAACCCCCCGACCGCTCAGGTTTCCAGGATATCCCTGCTTCAGCACAGGTGGTTCAATCAGAGGCTCAGTCTTTGACTGAGCCACCTGTGCTGAAGCTGGGATATCCTGAAGACCTGAGCTGCTGGGGGGTATTGAGGATCGGAGTTCAGCGCCCCTCCCCCCTGCACTAACCCACAGTTCAAATCTCCCACCCATCAGGTAAGGAATTCACACCCTCTCTCTCCCACTCTCTCCCACTCTCTCTCTCACACCCTCTCTCTCACACCCTCTCTCTCCCACCCTCTCTCTCCCACCCTCTCTCTCCCACTCTCGCACCGCTTTGAACAATGCTCTGCTTGCACCATTGTGCAGTCGTTTGATCTGATATATTTGTTAATAAAAATGCTAAATATTTAAATCGTGAGAAATAGGTTATTCATGCAGTGACCAATTGTAACCAGCATTGTTGCATCTCCAGTGGGGAAGATGGGGATGAACAGGGAATGTGTTACCTTGATTTCTGACTGGGATCGAGACTTCTGATGCTTCTTGGGAGTCTGGTAATGACTGTGAGGGAGAGATGACATTTTTAGAGACTTGCATCCTGAAAGGGGCCTTGTTTCAGTGTGTCATGTCTGTTTCCACCAGAGGGAGAGACAGGAGGGTAACATTTGCCAGAAGAGAATACGTGTGTTTACATCCAGCTTCAACCTAAACATGTTCACGTCTCTCTTTTTGTTCTTTTTTTCTTAAAGCACATTGAATGTATGAACATATATCCCAGACATAAATGTGATTAATGTCATTTCACATAACTCAACTCTCCAAGCACCACATGACAGGAAGATACAATGTCATTACATTAAATGAGGGAGCAGGGGAAGGAGAGCCCTATTTAGCAGAGTACCGATGGACTTATACTCCTCTCAAAACATGCATCTATACAACACATGGAGAGATCCCTGTGAAAACGCCACAGATACCTGAAATACGCTCATGTTAATACGTTTCTCACTCTTGCAACCCGGGCCGATTTTGCTAAAATGTTCCCCCAATTTTTTGGGGGAAATTTTGCCCTATTTGTAAACATAGGAGGTGGCCGTTGGGCGCGGAGAGTCAGAACAGTAAAAATGGCGGCACAGAAAGGAGAACGCCTGCTGTATTGGTGACATTGCTTTCCGTGGAGCAGCACAAACAGACGCCAGTGATCTGCTGTTATAGATCTTTAATGCTCCAGTCCCTGCACTGTTAGGCTGCGGCCCCCGTCTTACCTGCAGCACGCGCGCCTGGCGGCGCTTGCAGTTTAAAGCCGTGATCGGCGGTCTGCAGGGGAGCGTGGGGGGCGGGGCCATGACGGGGGGCGCGGCCATGATATCTGCCCTTCCATTGGTGTGCGCTGACCACGTGATCACGTTGCGTACGCGTCACAGCGCTTTACACGCCCACACACACACGGCCACTGGGGCCTGCCACGTAGAGGGCTGTGCTGTGGTGAGGGGCGCACACGCCGTAGCCCACACCGCTGCGGCCACTGGAGACCGGGCCTTAGCCATTGTCATGGTACATACAATCTGCACTGCAAGGCCCCAGCTAGACCCAAATACAGCTGAGACCATAACCTACTGATTGACTTATTCTTACAAGTCCAGTAATATCGCCAAATTATGTGTAACCCTGCTTCCCCCCTTCCCCCAAACTCTACGGTGGTGTCTAGGGTGCATGAGGGCGGATTACATGCGGTGTGGTGCATACCTGTGAGAAACAGGAGGGCCTGAGCTTCCCGCGATGTTGTGGGGGAGTCAGGACCGGGCTTCTGGGGTGGTAGCCTCCATCTTCTCTTAGTGGTGCAGCGCCTCCATCTTCTATACTCCCAGGAATATGGGACAGGACTGGTATAGAAGAACCCCTTGGGTCCCAGGGTAGTACTTTCCAAGTCACACACAGTCTTTGATAATAACTAATAGTCTCTTTTATTGACAGAGCAGCAATATCCCAACGATAGTGGCTTCCAGCAGCCGCAACACAATAGCCAGGACGGGTTATTACGCCACTCGCCTTCCACCCAGATAATTCCTCCTCTCCTTCCCTCCAAGTCGCTCCTCCGGCAGGATGGTCTGGGCTAGGGCTTCAATACCCCGTGGCCCACCCCCGAGGTTGCGGTGGGTCTTGGATTCTCCCCATCACCCCTGGCAGTGGGGTGAGGGCATTGGTCCACCAAGTCTATAATTCTATCAGCTCTACTAAAGGAAGCTGAATCTTTCCGCTCCTCTCCCTCCTGCACTCGGCGCAGGGGAGACCATGGTCTCCTCCACCTCCTCGGACCGATCCGCAGGATTCCTTGACTCATGGCATATTAACTAAACTGCATACTCTCGGCATAACTAACCGGCAACTCCAGACTCTCGATATCACTATCAACTCTAACTTACTTACCGGAGTTTGCTGCTAAATATAGAGCTAGCCCCGCCCCTCCTGATGTCAGCAGAACCTCCCCTCTTGCTCACGCCTGCAGCAGAGTCCAGGCCTGCGTCTACCACTCAGGATAGGGCTATGAAGGGGGAAAACCCATGATGATTACTGGTGCCTGATCTTAACCGGACTTACCACAGCAGAAGGAAGATAGGTATAGCCTGTGCTGTTTACAGGGGGCTACACTCTCCCTATGGTGGAATCCAATGGTCCCCACTTGGACCTATCTTTAGCAGAACCATCCTGCGGCGAACCACCTGGGAAACAGCACACATAACATTGTCATAATACATGGCATAATGAGGTAGTTTTAATACAAGTACACCCGGGTACTCCCAACATGGAGAACCCTACAGATAGTGCCTAGGATCAGGCTTTCTTACCCGCCGTCCATTATGATCAGTGACGGTCACTGCGAACGACTGAACCGGCCCATGCTCAGTCCTGTAGGTAACACCGTGCATGTAAATACACGTACCGATGCTCCATATGCGTACTTGGGCACTAATCTTATCCTCATTGTGATACCCTCCCTGACCGAACTTGGTCCGAAGGTACTCCTGGACTGCCTCCCTAAGCCAACTGTATCGGTTCTCTTCAATTTCTCTCATGATGGGCTCCGGCAAGTAGGGATATTCATACCCGTGTGACTGCCGGTATCTAGCGACTATGGCCCGGTCAGCTCGACTTAGCTTGGCGAGTGTGCGGTGCCCTGCCCTGCTCGGCAGTACCCAAAATACAGGCTCCTCTGGAGCTACCTCATCATACAATATACTGGGGCCTCGAGGTACAATACGTTTCTGTTCTATCTCCCTAAACCGATGATCTAACTCATCCTCCATCTCCTGCGGAGTGAAAGAACCAGCCGCCCACCAATGATCTACTACGTCGTTCTTAATTAACAAGAACCGCGTACGGTCCACCCCTTCGTGGTATCCAGTGAACAAAGGCGGCCACCGCTTGTCGCGGTGTTCGTACTCTGCGGCCTGACTAGTGCATTCTACAACAGACTCTACCTGTGATGATACACCGGACGTACCCGCATCAGTAGATCGCGAGCAATCTCTCCTTCCCTTGGCATTGTAATACCTAGTGGGGTTCATTTTGGGCACCACTTTACTAGTAGATCCAGTCTCTACTGGAGTGTGAGATCCACGGGCCCTCCCTCTAGCTGCAGGAGAAAACGGCACAGGGTTAGGTACAGGTATAACACTCGGATACGGTATCTCTCTCTCCGACCCCTCTTCACTCAACTCCCAATCCCACAAGTCACTAGCGTATTTGGGGGATTTACATAACTTACCCCTGGTAGGTCCCGGTGGCACCACTCGGGACGGGGCAGGGGGGCTAGGGGCCGGGGGAACGTCCAGGGCATTGTCCAGCAAGCGGGTGACACCAGGCCAAAGGAATCGGTGCTTAGAGGCACTTTCCACCATACTTCGGGTTTCTCGGGAGGGGCCTTGAATCTGTAGGGCAGCCAGGGCAATGGCGGCGTCTGTGCTCCGAGAGGAGAACACTCCTCCAGGACTTTTCTTCTTCCCGATGGAACCGGGACCGCTGTCATCAGGATCGCCTGCAGAATCTCCATCCGCCCCGGGGTCACGAACCGGCAGTGCGTCGAGGACCGGCGGGGGCGGTGGCGGAGCATCCGGTGCACGGCCGAACAAGTAGGCCTCAAGCCTCTCTTTCTCGTTCACCGTGAGTGCGGTCTGCGCCTGGCGGGAGTAAGGGGGTGGTGGGGTCTCCTTACCGCTCCGCTGTTTTTTGATGACATCGGTCTTCTAGGATCGTCTCGGTCTCCGTCTCCGTTGCACTGGGAGTCACCACTGCGGTGGGACTCTTACGGGCCTCCGGCCGCACCAGCGCTCGCCGTCGGATGGTTTCCGGACTTGTCTGCCCTCTCTTGATGCCTTTGGGGTGGTTCGCCGGTAGGCGCATCGCCACCGATGCCACGCCAATCTCGTCCTCTGAAGAAATCACAATCGGCTCCTCCGCTGGGGAGTCACCCGGTTCTTCAGCGATACAACCAGTGGGTATAGGTACAAAGTGTTCTCGCTAAGGTACCTTCACTGCGGTCACGCTCTTCTCTGTTGAACATTTGCTCAGTTTAATAGCGAGTGGAGCCTTGGTTCCTCCCGATATGGTATAACAGGGACCCAGGGCAGTCTTTTCTTTTCCTTCCGCCACCTCCGTCAAGGTTCCCGGAGAGGCACCCCGCGGGGTTCCGAACAAAGGCCACGGCTCGTTAGGCCAAAGATAAAATGCACCACATTGAGGGCAGCGGGGCCTGGTGCTTGGTACCGCGCCCGGTATTCCACAGTGGACGCACAAACACCGAACGTATTCGTGCTCGGCTACCTCTACTACCAGTAGGCCTCCTGGTAATTGGTAGATGGAAGTACTAATCTCGGACATGGCTCGCTCAGGGTGGGAACAGCTCAGCGTTCCAGCTCCTTGCTCCTCGAATGCCAGACAAAAGTGACGCTCTACGCTCAGGCGTCCGGTCCATCCCTTCGCTGGGGAGGACTCTCCTGATTGGCACTCCTTGGGCCCCCTCCCTCTGGTGGAATCCAGAGGCGGGATCTTTTCTTCTTCAGCGTGACGTGGCCGGGCTTTTTGACCATTCACGACACAGATGGGTGGGCTTTCGGCTTTCGCGCCGCTCCGCATCCCTTGCAAAGAATCCGGGTTTGGCCCCAAATTGTTACACATGTCCCGCCACATTCTCCTGATTGTCTCTGTGCACAACGCACATGCTTGCTCCAGGCTTGGCGGGAACCGCCATTTTAGATCACTGTCCTTGCTCCGCGGAGCACATGTGGGGATGGCCGCCATTTTGGACGAGTCCTCCAAATGTCCATGTGCCCTATCCTCAATGTCTAACGGGTATCTCGTACCTAAATTACACTGACTGACTGTCAACTGGGTACTCTGCATTCTGTTTCTCACTAATTTGAGGTGGCTTGTACCCCAGGCTAAGCGGAACTCCTCTCCTCCGTGCACTGTACTCGATGTTTACCATGCAAGTGTTCTGTGGGGCGTGTGTGTGGGTGATAGCTATGGTACCTCTTTTCTGGGGCGTCTCCTGCTTTTGGCCACTCATAGCGCGGGCCCTGGGCCATGGTCCCTGGACTGGTTAACAGGCTGACCCCCCAGTTGCCTCACGCTACCTGCCTCAAGGGACTCGGTCAGCTCTAACTATTCACCCTTCCTACGCCACCTCCTATGGGCCGCCCATCCTTCTCCAACACTTGCTCGGATAGTGCATCTCGCTCTGCCCGTTCCGCCTTGCTATAAGCTGGTCCTGTTCTGACATATATATCTCTCAGCAGCGCCTCCAAATGTAACCCTTCTTCCCCCTTTCCCCCAGACTCTACGGTGGTGTCTAGGGTGCATGAGGGCGGATTACATGTGGTGTGGTGCGTACCTGTGAGGAACAGGAGGGCCTGAGCTTCCCGCGATGTTGTAGGGGAGCCAGGACCGGGCTTCTGGGGTGGTAGCCTCCATGATCTCTTAGTGGTGCAGCGCCTCCATCTTCTATACTCCCAGGAATATGGGACAGGACCGGTATAGAAGAACCCCTTGGGTCCCAGGGTAGTACTAACGAATAGTCCCTTCTATTGACAGAGCAGCAATATCCCAACGATAGTGGTTTCCAGCAGCCGCAACACAATAGCCAGGACGGGTTATTACATCGCTCGCCTTCCACCCAGATAATTCCTCCTCTCCTTCCCTCCAAGTCGCTCCTCCGGCAGGATGGTCTGGGCTAGGGCTTCAATACCCCGTGGCCCACCCCCGAGGTTAGCCTCGCGGTGGGTCTTGGATTCTCCCCATCACCCCTGGCAGTGGGGTGAGGGCATTGGTCCACCAAGTCTAAAATTCTATCAGCTCTACTAAAGGACGCTGAATCTTTCCGCTCCTCTCTCTCCTGCACTCGGCGCAGGGGAGACCGTAGTCTCCTCCAAATCCTCGGACCGATCCGCAGGATTCCTTGACTCACGGCATATTAACTAGACTGCATACTCCCGGCATAACTAACCGGCAACTCCAGACTCTCGATATCACTATCAACTCTAACTTACTCACCGGAGTTGGCTGCTAAATATAGAGCTAGCCCCGCCCCTCGTGATGTCAGCAGAACCTCCCCTCTTGCTCACGCCTGCAGCAGAGTCCAGGCCTGCATCTACCACTCAGGATAGGGCTATGAAGGGGGAAAACCCATGATGATTACTGGTGCCTGATCTTAACAGGACTTACCACAGCAGAAGGAAGATAGGTATAGCCTGTGCTGTTTACAGGGGGCTACATATGTATAAGAGCAGCTACAGGTCAGAAGGAGGGATGATAATCTATACCCGTAATATAAAACAATGCCTCTTCCCTGTGAAAAAAATGCTATGTAAAGTTCCAGGTTAATTAACAAAATATAGGGATCTATGTATCAGGGCAAAAGTGATGCAATTAAGGGGCAAAAGCAGGGCTCCTGATGTATTGAAGAAAAGATTGTATGGTGTGCAATCACATTTTCTATTCGATACATCTGGTGAATAGGTTTTTTTCCCAGCAATGGACAATTGTCGCCTTGATGTGCATGGCCCATAGCCTTCGTCCCATATCCAAGAGTTTGAGCCTCACCCTCAACATCATGGTTCGTCCTACCACCCAACCCTAGAGACATAATCTCTTACCAGGACGAGCTTAAGTAGGTCTGCAGCATGCATCTTCTCACCCACAGTCCTGGGATCTTTAATGGTCATCTCTTTCAGTTCTTCCTCCTTCCTTAGGACCTTATCAATGTATTCCTAATAAGGACAGAAAGCATAAACATGTACTTTTCTCAGATGTTATACAATACAAATAAGGCAGGAAATGTCATTAAAAATGATTAAACAATGGCTTGGCACATCCAGAACTTCCTGTGAGATAAGCATAACCTCCTGAACATTATATAATGATGCAAGAGAAAAATGACACCTTAAAGTTTATACTTATTAACTGACGAGTCCCATTTTTCAATGGGGACACGCTAAGCTGTTTCCTGTCCCTAGTTTTACAGCCACCTGTAGACTTCCATACATCAGTCCCACCGTTAGGAAAAGTCCCGAACTAAGAAAAAGAGCGCCTGTGAATCTCTGAATATTCGGGCAGTGAGCAGGGCTGCCAGTATAACTGCGTCCTTGCGGTAACTTGCGGGCGGTGCAGTAACCAGCGGTTGACCCGGCCAAATGCACCAAACTTACACAAAACCCTTTTAATTTTGGTGCTGATAACGTATGAATAGTAAAACCGAGACACCTTAAATGACAAAACCGTACAAAATCCACACGTTTTATGCAACTCACCCACAGTTTGCTTTTAACAACACAAACTAATGTACCTGGTCTCACTGAATTCTTTCAGGGGAATAATAGCCACATTCATGATTCACTGTAATTACTTTATATAAGTGTGTATTTATTATCACGAAACATTCGAAGAAAAAAGTGGTCTCCCATGACATCCTTGTCTATAAGTCTGTACGAACTGTATGAAAATAAGTGCTTTTCCCTGCCGGATCCCTGCATGTGGCTGAGGCAGCATTCACCCGGCAGCTCCTATTTTCCCTGCCGGATCCCTGCATGTGGCTGAGGCGGCATTCACCCGGCAGCTCCTATTTTCCCTGCCGGTTCCCTGCATGTGGCTGAGGCGGCATTCACCCAGCAGCTCCTATTTTCCCTGCCGGTTCCCTGCATGTGGCTGAGGCAGCATTCACCCAGCAGCTCCTATTTTCCCTGCCGGTTCCCTGCATGTGGCTGAGGCAGCATTCACCCAGCAGCTGCTATTTTCCCTGCCGGTTCCCTGCATGTGGCTGAGGCGGCATTCACCCAGCAGCTCCTATTTTCCCTGCCGGTTCCCTGCATGTGGCTGAGGCAGCATTCACCCAGCAGCTGCTATTTTCCCTGCCGGTTCCCTGCATGTGGCTGAGGCGGCATTCACCCAGCAGCTCCTATTTTCTCTGCCGGTTCCCTGCATGTGGCTGAGGCAGCATTCATCCAGCAGCTGCTATTTTCCCTGCCGGTTCCCTGCATGTGGCTGAGGCGGCATTCACCCAGCAGCACCTATTTTCCCTGCCGGTTTCCTGCATGTGGCTGAGGCAGCATTCACCCAGCAGCTCCTATTTTCCCTGCCGGTTCCCTGCATGTGGCTGAGGCGGCATTCACCCAGCAGGTCCTTTCATTCTGCTCGCTGACTTACCTTGAGTGACCACTGCAGCTTCTCTCGCAACTCTTGGCTCGTGGGTCTGTAGCGAATGAGCTGCCGGATCCCGAGTACATTGGGGCACTTCAGTATAGGCGCCCGTGGGCTGCCTACCTCTTTGCCCCCGATGCAGAGACCTTTCCACACCCCAATGCCGAAGGGTGGTCCAGGGGTCTTCCTCTGTAAAACACACACCGGACATATGTTGGTGCCAGGCTGGTGCAGTGTCCTGGTCTGAAAGGAAAGCGATGTGACATGGGCTCTGTACGACTTATATTCAGATTACACAACATAACGTCACTCCGTAAGATTGATCTTGCTCTTGCTCACTGTGTTCAGCCGAAAAGAAATGAACAGCGGAAGGAAAGAAAATGATAAATAAATATATACCTCAACAGGAGGGAACTTATCCCAAGAGCGAGAGAGGAGGTTTGGGGGCACGATGTTGCTTAGGTCCTTCTTCATTAGCCATTGGGATGCTTCGGAGAAGGGTTTCAGGACAGTAATGCCCTGTACGCCTGGTCTCAGAGAAACACATAAGGTGAATCCAAGTAAGTCTATACATCAATCTACTTAGCAAACATCTGTATATCCCTCATATGTACATCATTGTAGCCCGACTTACAAACTAAAAATATACTAATCTGTGAAGTTACCTTACGGCTGATTCATTCGGATGGGCAATAAGGTGCCTTACAGATCAGAATCTGTTTAATAAAGATGGTCTTATTTGTCGACATATCAGTCCACCCACGTGTTTCTATACGTCTTTACCCACTATTTGTATGTATATCAATTCTACCCCTGCATGCAAATGCTTGTATCATGCAGCTATACAGCTATTTTAGCGATTCGCTGGTAGTCCCGAGAAGCCAAGCGGCCATTTAGGGAAGAGCACAGCTCGAAAAAACGGGAACCAGTAAAGAATGCTTATAAAAACTTGGGGGTTATTTACGTGAAGGAGCCAGGCATAACATCAATGGATGAATAGGCGTAGTCCTCTTACGCGTTTCGCGCTAGTAAGGCGCTTTATCAAAGATTATACACCAAACCACTCATTACAGATCTACACCCAATTTCAACCATTATAGATCTATACAGCAATCTACTTATCCAACCCAAATCCCATAAACGTACAGTATTTACCTTGTTTAATATACATTATAACAGATGGAAAATAGCAATAGCACAGTATAAGTTGAGTTAGTATCAATGAACCCTATGTAACGAAGATGCAGGGTTTTTTTCTCTCTCCCATACCTGGCACTTCCAGGGCTGGCTCCTGTATAACCACAGTTGCTGGGTCACAGTAACAGGAGGCCAAATAATCTTCCACTTGCCGGTCACGGAGAAGCTCAATGCCAGAGCCGTCTTGGTTGACAATGAAAAACCTGTGAATTTGGGTCAGAAATAGTGAAGGAATCCTAAAAAAAAAATAGGTTACAGAAAGTAGGGCATACAGTACAAACTGAAGACAGTGGGGAGATGCATCACGATCCCACACTGGGCTAATAGTACAGTATATCATTGTCTCTTGGTACAGTAGCTTGCTTCACATACTTGAAAATATGATGTACTGTACACTTCAATTTGTCTTTTCAGGTATTCATGCCATTGTTCCTGAATAGGAGAAAGAGGGGTGTACAGAGTACACAGAAAGATCCCCAATAAAGGCGCACCGCAGACCTGAGTGGTATTAGATCATGGTCCTAGAATGCGCAGACATACAACATTTAATAAAGTTTATTATACATATTTGATTAAAAACGTGAAGCTTCTTGTGACTTTCTTGTGCTGAGTTATGCTAGCTATCATGTATGGAGTGTACATAGGATGAGGATGATAGACACAATGAAGGTATGGCTATAAACTCAGCTAGTTCAGCTGGACCCGTCCTGAGATAGACCTCCTCTTGAGTTAATTGTGGGGTAGAGGTATTAATATACCGTGTATTGAACCCTGCATTGGTAAGAGGAGATGTTCCTAAGACTAGGTGCTCTATAAGGAGTACCTTTTGAGCAACCATACAAGTGGTAGTTGCCACGTCAGATAGCCATATTGGTGCCAGTGGGTCTTTATAGCTTGTAGAGTGACATCTTTAAAACCTTCATAGTGTTTCATTGTATATAGTCACATCCATAATAATGTTTGTTAGGCGAATGGCCCGTTGGGTCCTGTATATAATGCTGGTAGAAATTTCAACCAGGAAGAAGTCGCTGTAGGCGACGAAACGTACGTCGGGTTTTTAATCGCTCTGGTGTAAAATAAAAAATATAATGAAGCTCTCTTGATACCTCTACTTGAGGTGTTTATGCGTGCGAATTTGCAGGTTTATGTACTCAACTGCAGATCCTCCCATGCTGGAGTACCCATGTGATTTCACAGACTTGAGATATCAGTGCACAGCTTTGTATTTGTATTTCCAACTGCGGAGTGTAGATCACTATATTATATAGCTCTGTCTATTCCTCGCTATATACATATCTCTATCACTGCATCAATGCCCTCCTAGGGCCCACTCTGCGGACCGCTTACGGCCACTATACATGCACAAAATCCCTTACACATTTGCGGATTTATTCTGTACTAGAGAATACCCACGTGATCTCGGCTGTGCAACATTGAGCGGCCCCCGCAACACTGGGTACTCATTATCATTACAGTCCATTGCAGTGGTGGGATCCAGTTGATAGCTACTTACCACACTCTCGATTTGAGCTATACAGCATATAGTGGCATACAGTGTCATCACGTTTACTTACCTCAGAATAACCACGTGACCTTGGCTGTGCAACATTGCGCGGCCCCCGCGACACTGGGTACTCATTATAATAACAGTCAATTGCAGTGGTGGGATCCAGTCGATAGCTACTTACCACACTCTCGATTTGAGCTATACAGCATATAGTGGTATGTAGTGTCACCACGTGTTTCCGTATATACGGAGCCAGCACATGAAGCATACGGGGACACGATATACTTCCCACAAATGAACCACTACTGGCAACTGGCACGCAGTAATTACGCGTAACTGCAACGTGCTGAGATCTGATTACATCTCGGTACATATAGCGTGAATCGGCACCTGAAATCCGTGTCCGGCCATATAGGGCTATCGAGCGATACCACGAGAATGGTGCGGGTACTATAACCACACCAATACATGGTTAATTCACCAATAGATAGCTACCACATGGGCTGATATGCAGTAAACACGTACAACTGCTGTGTACAGGATCTGAGCCTTATCAGGGTTGGGGTACACTCTAGAACCATCTACTAGGTACTTCCTGGTTGAAATTTCTACCAGCATTATATACAGGACCCAACGGGCCATTCGCCTAACAAACATTATTATGGATGTGACTATATACAATGAAACACTATGAAGGTTTTAAAGATGTTACTCTACACGCTATAAAGACCCACTGGCACCAATATGGCTATCTGACGTGGCAACTACCACTTGTATGGTTGCTCAAAAGGTACTCCTTATAGAGCACCTAGTCTTAGGAACATCTCCTCTTACCAATGCAGAGTTCAATACACGGTATATTAATACCTCTACTCCACAATTAACTCAAGAGGAGGTCTATCTCAGGACGGGTCCAGCTGAACTAGCTGAGTTTATAGCCATACCTTCATTGTGTCTATCATCCTCATCCTATGTACACTCCATACATGATAGCTAGCATAACTCAGCACAAGAAAGTCACAAGAAGCTTCACGTTTTTAATCAATTATGTATAATAAACTTTATTAAATGTTGTATGTCTGTGCATTCTAGGACCATGATCTAATACCACTCAGATCTGCGATGCGCCTTTATTGGGGATCTTTCTGTGTACTCTGTACACCCCTCTTTCTCCTACGCATTTATCCCTGGCAGCACGCGACCATATTCATTCACCTAGGGGTTTGAGCGAGGTACCACAATACCTTCATTGTTCCTGAATAAAATAATTCTATGACTGGGCCCATCCCACGGAGTATGAACATACTACAACATTTATCAACAATGTCTACTCACCAAGGCTGAAGTTTCTCCTGTTCAAGAACTGGGTGTTAACATTGTATCATTATCAACGGGGGCTTCTGAGGTTTATTGGAAGGCTTATAGCAGAGGTGGCCAACTCCTGTCCTCAAGGGCCACCACCGGGTCAGGTTTTCAGGATATCCCTGCTTCGGCACAGGTGGCTCAATCAGTGGCTCAGTCATTGGTGGCTCTTGAGTTCTGGAGTTGGCCACCCCTGGCTTATAGGGCAGTAGGAACAGAACCAAACAAAATGAACCAGATGAACATGGGCAGGGTCTGAGTGCCAGGGTTCAGGCTCTGAATGAATTTGTTGCATTATGCCGGCAAAATACCAGTGGGAATACACCTATTGCTGATATGACGCCAGGCATGAGTCTTGCAAGGTTTACTGTACCTCGGTGCATGCAAATCATACACCTCAGGTGTGTGCTTCTTAGTGTTATTTGGTGTAAATCTCCCTTGTGCTTTATCTTCCAGCTCATGTTCCTCTTCTTCTCCTGCGTCAATGCTGGGAATAATCACAGATGTGTTCCCATCCACCATGACCTGGGATGAGAACATACAACATTCAGCGCAGACCTTCATTCAGCTGCAACCTGTAAGCCTCTTAAATCGTGGCTGATATTAGTAAGAAAATAGCTAAGTGCAGTCGGCATTTTATAGGAGATAAGACTCCCTCGTAATGTTCTGACCTTTTCACAAACATCTGCCCTTGGATATGATCTTTTGTTGATTTTCTCCCGTGCTCCCCCCTGGATTGTGGGACCAGTGAAGTCCGGCCCTACCAGAGGGTTGGAGCAGGGAGTTGCAACTTTATTCATTATTTTGGAATCCCTGCACATTTTTGGCACATTGTATACACTTTTTTGATAATGTCACATTTATTCACTTTGTATTATAGCACTAACTGTTGATCACTTGATTGTTAGTGACCACTCTCTGTGGAAGCGCCTATATAAGCACTTCTGTGTGCTATGATATTAATAAGATGCATCATGAAATAATCTGCTTATACTTTTAACAAAACTCCACATTTCAATATAGTTTGGGACTTCAAGAATAGGTTTCCCCCAAACGGGATTCACTCAATGAGCTAAAAGAAGAGTTACAATGGAATACACTTTTCTTTTGTTGAAGGTATTTTTTGTTTTTACCATTTACAATATACAATACTGAGAGGCGGGGGTACTGAGTGGCGGGTGTACTGCGAGAGGCGGGTGTACTGAGGGAGGCAGGTGTACCGAGAGAGGCGGGTGTACCGAGAGAGGCGGGTGTACCGAGAGAGGCTGGTGTACCGAGAGAGGCGGGTGTACCGAGAGAGGCGGGTGTACCGAGAGAGGCGGGTGTACTGAGAGAGGCGGGTGTACTGAGAGAGGCGGGTGTACTGAGAGAGGCGGGTGTACCGAGAGAGGCGGGTGTACCGAGAGAGGCTGATGTACCGAGAGAGGCTGATGTACTGAGAGAGGCTGGTGTACAGAGAGAGGCTGGTGTACTGAGAGAGGCTGGTGTACAGAGAGAGGCTGGTGTACTGAGAGAGGCTGGTGTACAGAGAGAGGCTGGTGTACTGAGAGAGGCTGGTATACTGAGAGAGGCTGGTGTACCGAGAGAGGCTGGCGTACAGAGAGAGGCTGATGTGCTGCGAGAGGCTGATGTGCTGAGAGAGGCTGGGGTACTGAGAGAGGCTGATGTGCTGAGAGAGGCTGGTGTACTGCGAGAGGCTGGCATACTGCGAGAGGCTGGCGTACTGCGAGAGGCTGGCGTACTGCGAGAGGCTGGCGTACTGCGAGAGGCTAGCGTACTGCGAGAGGCTGGCGTACTGCGAGAGGCTGGCGTACTGCGAGAGGCTGGCGTACTGCGAGAGGCTGGCGTACTGCGAGAGGCTGGCGTACTGCGAGAGGCTGGCATACTGCGAGATGCTGGCGTACTGAGAGAGGCTGGTGTACCGAGAGAGGCTGGTGTACCGAGAGAGGCTGGCGTACTGCGAGAGGCTGATGTACTGAGAGAGGCTGGTGTACCGAGAGAGGCTGGTGTACTGAGAGAGATGTTCACGTTTGACCCAAGATGTATAGTATACATATCTTGGGTATTGTGGCATAATTTTACCTGGTACAGATTGCCCTCTGGATCTAGGACCTCACAGATCACCTCTGCTGTGTGACTCATGATGTAACTTCCTGGGGGAAGATATTCCTGATCGGACGGGATCCGGGCAGAAGAACTTGTTCGGGGGGAATACACAGCACAGCCCTCCTGGTCAATAGTTAAGCAGCCTGATCTTGAGGGGTACACCTGCCCATAGAGAAAACATGTGTTTAACACATTACCGATGGGAACATGTTAGTAACCATTTAGCATAGAGAAAGTGTGCTTAACAAATAACCACAGGGAACATGTGATTAACACAATCATTACCAAAGAGAACTGAGCAATATATTATCAAACAGAAACACATTACTAAAAAGTATGTGTCTGCATGGCAGACGACAGACAGCAGAATTCACCTGTCCCACTCTGTTAACCCCCTGAAGTGCCCTATAAACTTACAGTATATGTCATGCAGGGTAGCACCTTGATGACATACAGAACACTTTTTTTGCCAATTTTCCACCGGAGTGTCAACCGCAAACTACTGTAAAAGGAATCAGGAAGCGATTGTGTGAGTTGCTAGGGCCGAGGCCACTGAGAACCTAAACAACATCCCTCACCACCACTGAGAACTTCAACAATGTCCCTTACCACCGAAGCCTCAACAACCACCCTCACCATCACCGAGAACCTCAATAACGTCCCTCACCACCAGAGAACCTCAACATCATCCCTCACCACCACTGAGAACCTCAACAACATCCCTCACCTCTGCTGAGAACCTCAACAACATCCCTCGCCACCACTGAGAACCTAAACAACATCCATCACCAAGAACCTCAACAATGTCACTTATCACTGAGAACCTCAACAACGATCCTCACCATCACCGAGAACCTCCATAACGTCCCTCACCACCAGAGAACCTCAACATCGTCCCTCATCACCACCGAGAACCTCAAAAACGTCCCTCACCCCCACTGAGAACCTCAACAACATGTATCACCCCCACTGAGAACTTCAACAACGTCCCTCACCCTCACTGAGAACTTCAACAATGTCTCTCACCCCTACTTGAAGTCGTGCAAACTCTTTTGGACCCACATACTAAACCTTGCACAATACAAACCTGATGAAGCCTGAATGGTGATCACAATTCACAAACACCCTGTGAAAGGTTATTTTTTGAAAGGTTAAAGGTTATTATTTATATGATTACCCCGTGTATTACTGCTGTAAAGCGCTATGTACATATATGGCGCTATATAAATAAAGACATACAATACAATACAAAGCTCATGGACAAATTTAAACCGCACAAACCATGTCTGATGCGGATACTTGGAGATTAAAAACTCTCCAGTGTGCAACTGATCCCGCAGAATAGACCATGGGACAGATGTTCGAATAACAAATACGAAGGACACATGCCGGCGAAACACTGCTACTCCTGGCAATATTATCTGGCTTAACCACCCGTACATGTAAAAGTACATACATGTAAAACTGACCCACTCAAAAACACATTAAATTGCGACCGAGCCACTTGGGTGATAGGGACCCAATTGGCACTACCACATTTTAATGAATAAACATACATTTATTTTTTAAATATGTATCATACATAGAATTTTTCAAATAATGACCCAATACTTGTTAGATTGCCTGGACGTCCCTTCTCCTTAGCATGGACAGTATGAGGGAATGTGAGAGTGACATCTTTCCCAAGGGGGTAAATATGACAATATCATCTGAGACAAAGATTATGTGAACATACAGTAGGGGCAAGATGCAAAAACATGCAAGAGACTCAACTTAGAAGTAAAATAGAGAAAGAACAGCGCACTGCCAGGGAACCAGGTGGTAAATAATAAAAGTCTATTTATTCAGCACATGATCAAAAAACATCACCTGGTGATGTGCTGAATAAATAGACTTATTATTATTTACCACCTGGCTCCCTGGCAGTGCGCTGTTCTTTCTCTATTTTATTTCTGGATCATCGCTACATAGCTGGCACGCCACCATGACTCCCCCAGGCTGTAGGAGTGGGTAAGGTTTTTCAATTGCTTATTTTGATCACTTATGGATGAGTACCATCATTGTCATTTCCCTCCAATGAGGTGGCGTCAAGGTGATATTTCTCATTTTTGACTGTCCCCTCTAGGAGAAGTTAAATTGTACTTTTGGTCACTCGCAGGTCATATTCATTTTTACCCACTCCAAGCACAGTTATCAAGCAGGAGTTTCAAAGGATCTATGTTTGACAGTTTTTTCATGTTTGGAGCACCAATTCTCTATATATTTCAAGCGACTCAACTTAAACTGGTGTTAAAGACACAAACTCAGTTTGAACTCAAGTTAAATGCTGCTATAAAAAAAATGGATACACAAGGTATGTTGGAGGCCAAAGATGCTCTACATTGGCCATACAGAAGAAGGATAGAGAGCTCATGAACAATTGAGAAGCTCTGCGGGCTAATAAATCGGTATTAAAGTCCAAACTACCAGCAAGTAGCCGATGGTGATCAGCCGAACTTGACAGTAGCCCGACATCACAGTATAACCAAGATCTAACTGCCATCTTGCTCAAGGGTCTAGATGACGAACTAATTGAGACAGGAATAGGACTTCATGCTCCCTAAAGCGTCAACAGTAGCGACCTTCTACAGTCTTCCAAAGGTGCATAAGAACCAACAGCACCCACCTGGCCAACCCATAGTGTCCGGGAATAACTGTCTCACTGAAGGCTGTAGTGTCTATGTTGGCAAGGTATTATGTAACTTTGTCGCTAGCTTACCATCCTATGTTCAGGACACTAAGGACACTCTTAATAGACTCAGTGGTATTTCAGTTACCCCAGACACTCTCTTGGCTAGCTTAGACATAGAGTCGCTATATACAAGTATTATACATAAAAATGGCTTGGCAGCAGTCGCTCATTTCCTGTCGACAAAAGACTCTAGATTCAATAAACACAACCAGTTCACCCTAGATCTCTTGAATTAGGTTTTAACACATAATTATTTTGTGTTTGATGGCAGTTATTATCACCAGATCCAAGGTACAGCTATGGGCACTGCATGTGCACCAACATATGTCAATCTGTACCTGGATGGTGGGAATATACTCATGTATTCTGTGACGAGCTATGTATACTGAACACATTGATTTGTGGATCAGATACATAGATGACATCCTTATTCTGTGGAAAGGTCCCGGCGCATTGTTCTCTACCTTCGTTGATTGTCTCAATAGTAACACTCTTAATTTACAACTGACTACTGCAATTAGCCGGGAATCCATCACCTTCCTTGAGTTGTATATTTATGTTGATGATAACAATAATATACAAACAAAGGTATATCGGAAGAGCACGGCTACCAATAGTCTGCTGTTAGCCCAGAACCAACATCCCCATCTACTGGTGGCAGGAATACCGACAGGACAATACCTTCACTTATGAAGGAATTGTTCAACTCTACAAGAATTCCCGAGTCAATCTAAGGAATTGAGAGATCGTTTTTTGGCTCGAGGCTATAACATAAATCACCTTAAGCGATCTTACCATCGCGCATTGCAATAGAGACAATTTTCTGTGTCATAATACCATAAAGAGGAGTGACAAAACAATTAGATGCATCGGCAACTATAACAAAAAGTTGGTGGTCCATCAAACGTATTTCTTCACGACATTGGCACTTATTGCTCTCTGATCCCGATCTAAAATATGTCCTAGGTTCTACCCCGATGATTACGAGCAAATGCTCTAAAAATCTTTGAGATCACCTTGTTCATAGCCATCATCAGCGTCCTAAAAGTTTGAATTGGCTCAGTTCACCTACCAAGGGGATGTTCAGATGTCAGGGATGTAAGGCATGTAAACATGTCCTTCCCACTAAGATGTTTACTAATCATGATCATACACAACAGTTCAGGATCGATACATTTATAAACTGTCGCACTACGAACGTTATCTATCTTATTACGTGTGTGTGTGGTAAGCGTTAAGTGGGCAAAACCACACAACAATTACGTAGATGTTTTCTCGAACATGTTAATTCCATCAAACATGCAACTGAGACCCCAGTCGCTGGGCAGGTACTGCAGTATCATAACGGGGATGTGAACTGTTTAGTATTTGAGGGCATTTACCATCTTAAGTGTCCAAACAGAGGTGGAAATACTGATAAAATGCTACCCAGCATTGAGGCCGAGTGGATTTATAAACTAACGGCCTCAATGAGGGTTTCACCTTCACTCCTTTCATTGATTGATTTCTGTTGTCTTCAATTCATACGTCTCACCCTTTATATTTATTGGGTTGGATGGTATCTAAGTCCATTCTGCTGATGTTTGTGGGTTTTCCCATGCATCTGTTCTGGTAACATGCCATGATATGACCGACCAAGTATTGATACTTTACTTAAATCAATATGACTTAAACCATTCGTGACTATATCAAGTATTAAATATGAATAATTACTATATATTTACCCATGAGGGTAAACAGTGACATACTAATTATTTTATTATGCGTTTAACTGGCCCGCCTGTCACATTGATGATTCAGCTCAGTAATGCAGTTATTAATATTTGGAATGTAATGCTTTCCGTGAAGCAAAACTCTTGACTATTGTTAAGGGATCTGCGCATTGATAGAAGTCTGTTTTAAGTGTTATGAAGTCACCACATATGTCACAGTCTCTGGCATTTGCTTATGGATAACTTGACGTTAAATCTCCATATCTACCATCTTAGCCATTGTCCATCTGTACTTTTGTACTTGTTAGCATCATATTTTAATGCGGCTATATATTGTCATTTACATAGTAGTCTGCGCTGGATGTCTCACTTTGTCATCTGTGCTTGGGGTGTGCTTATAACCACAGGGAGCACTCTCTATACAATGCTATTGATGATGACTTTTGCCTGATCTAAACAATCATGTGACACATGCGCGTAGCACTGCATTATTGCTCTTAATTCGGAGTTTCTGGGCAATGCGCAGAGTGTACATGTGATGATCCTATGTAGCTACACATGCAGACGAAGTACTCAAGCATAATTTCTATCTGCTCACGCATGCGCAACGTTTGATTAGTTCGCGCATGCGCAATATTTGCTATATGCTCTATTACACTCTTGACTAAGTTCTAGTATATGCGCACTAGGCAATTTTTGGACGAGTTGTTTCCAACAGCCAGCACCTGCGCATTAAGTGTTTGTTAGGGAACTGTATTTGCCTATACATTTGTACCACTTGATCGCCAGTACTTAACCATATATGTGAGACTAGCACTAACCAATGTGGTGTATTTCCAACCATAACCGTAGCGATTCTACCAGGCAACACATGCGCACAAAATATCTGTGCATAATTTCTATCTGCTCACGCACACACAATGCTTAAGTAATTCGCGCATGTGCAACACCTATTATATACTCTATTGCACTTTGAACTAAGTTCTCGCGCATTTGCATTAGACGATTTGTGGATGGGATGTTCCTAACAGCCAGCCACCTGCGCAGAGAGCGACTGTCATGTATTTGTATTTGCGTGTGCATGCACATTACTCAATCGCTAACACTAATTTACATACGTGTGACCAGCACCAACCATTGCGGAGCATTTATAACCATAGCAACCACTATCCTTTAAATATTCTGCACACTGAGCCCTTTGCTAATTTCCCCTGACGAAGCTCCATAGCTGGAGGGAAACGTGTGTCTGGCATGTCTATTATGACATCAGACACCATTATGGGTGTGTTCTAAGTTATCAGATGTTTACTAGCTACCTTGAGCCTTGGAGGGTTATATTGTTGATCTCTAGCCTGCAGCATACTCAGTGTATATTTCTACTAGATGTATTACTGATCTTTCATCTGACATACCCCTTCATAGCAGGGCATTGTATTTTCTGTGCTTGACAATTGGTAACCCGTGATGGCGCAGTCAGTTATCATTATTGTGCTATCTATATATTGGGGCTCAATTGCAATGATATACAACTTTTGCACCTGGGTTGTTAATTCACTGCACTAGCGCTATCATCAGTTGGTGCAGTGTTGCATATATTTAGGCTTGCAACTTATATTGGCTAATCATCAGCCATCCTATAGTTCCCTCTGAGGTTCACACTCTTGGTGACCACACTTGACCACTTCTTTGGGGGGTTATGTGACCCGGTCACCTAATTATAGTGTGTTATTCACATTTACCGGTCTGCATTTGCTAACTTTGTGTGAGGCGTTATTTCTACACTTTCACCCTCATTTCTTTGCTACTTACCTTGGCATTATTTCAACCAGTACTAATAAGAAGCTTAATTGGTAGTTACACCAATACACTGTATATATTTTTAATCACTGTCTCTGTTTTGTACAGTGATATATATTTTATGTAACCCCTCGATTTAATAAAGTCATTTAATTTTCCCTATTTGGTGGTGTGCAACAAAGTGGATCTCTCTCCAGATAGTATTCTCTATTTTTGTTTCTGTCTGTACCTTAGTCCACGTGCGCACCTGCCATCTAATATTATTATTATTTACCCTGCGCTATGAGCCGCTAGATACAGTTGATCATTAGCCTTTCTCCACCATTGTGTGTGAAAATAAAAAGCAGAAGAAAGGACGAGGCTCTCTGATAAAAAAAACATAATAATTTAATCCTCATAATAAAAGCAGCATTCCTAGTTAAAAAAAAAGCCATAATCCTTATGTAATTTTACTTTTTATATTCATTAAGTCACAACTAAACTCTTATTTGTATTCCATGCCCTGTTTGCTAGTTTTTAAAAGTAAGTTATCACTTTAGCCCTTTATTTTCAAGTTCTTCGGACTGTATTTCACATCGTTTAAGAAACTCCACCTCCTGAGTGTAATTTCCTTTTATGCTTAAAAAGGCACCTCTTTTTATATTACCAATTGCTCATTTGGGGTTGAAACCTTCAGCCAACAAAAGGTTTCCTCTGGTTGGTTATCAGGGGTTTGTAGATGACCCAACTGATCCACAAAGTCATACATCCAAAAACTCAATCACAGGATCGAACCTATGTGTGACTTGCAAATTCAACGGTTATTAAAAGTGTTTTATTGTTTACCAAATTCTCCACTGAATGCTTCAAAAAATAATAAAATGTCATCAATGTATTATCTCCACACGCAGATTTGATCCAAAAAACATTCATTTTGGAATAAATTACATTCTCCCCATGCATGCCCAAGAAGAGGTTGGCATATGATGGGGTAAAAGGACTCCCCATTGCATGGTCCCAAAAACAAAATACAGGAATCACATTTTTTTTTAATTGTGTTAAAATAAATTCTAATCTCTTCAAAATAAATACAAAAAAAACCTGGTTGTTCCCCTAGCAAATTAGTACACTTTGAAAAACAAAACAAAAAAACAATGTAGGTTCCCATTCTTGGACATGTTGAATTGAGGAATACAAGACTTCTACGTCATTCGTAACCCACAGGTAAGTACTGGCCCAATCAAAAATAGGTTATTCATTAAACTGTGATAGTGCTGATCGGGGTACTATAGCATGGAAACTTCTATTGACTTGCATCATTCATACTGTACATACTATAAGCCAATTTTCAAATAATGACCCACTACTTGTTACTAAGGGTCTCCCTGAAGTGCCTGGTCCTTCTGCTTAGCATGTGAATAATATCTGAGCAGTATATGAGGGAATGTGAGGGTGACAGTTTTTCTATCCCACGCGGGTAAATATGAGAATATCATTTCAGACAAAGATTATGTGTACATGAGGGCAGATGGATACAAAATGAGGAAAGAGATCCAACTTAAACTGGTGTCAAAGACACAAATTCAGCTTGAAATTGAAAAACAAAGGGCCTCATTATGTAAGCGTCGATAAGGCCCTTATCGAGCACTTATCGGCCAAAATGGCTACTCGTATTCAGTAAGCCTCGATAAGTGCTCGATAACGGCCTGTATCGCCACAAAATCCTATGACCCAAAGAAAATCGCAGATTGAGCGGCGATCAGCCGCTTATCGACCATTTTCGGAAGGATCATAAACTTGCGCGATTCTAGTACCCGCGAGTCGCATGTCGCCGCCTGTCGCAGCCCTAAAAGGCGTTCTTCTCCCCAAATCCAATTCACCTCAAAATTTAGGTAAATTGGTGGGGAGATGCCTCGATGAGCTGCGATATGTCGGGACTTAGAAAAAATCAGGCCCTTTTCCTGCCTCGGATTGATGCCGGGGGTCTCCGGAGCTGATAGCCATTAATACCAGCACCGGAGGCCCCCGGCATGCATCCGATGCAGGAAAAATGCATTTACAGCAACTTCATTACCTTAGCGGCTAACCGCTACAGCAATGAAGGGGTTAAACACCCATGCCAGGCTTACTGTGGCTAGCGAGGATGGGTGAAGCGGGAATTTGGCACTTAGTGGCTGTTTAGGCCTTGCGAGGGGCTTGCGGGGGGACTTAACCCCTTCATTACCTTAGCGGTTAATACTGCTAAGGTAATAAAGGGGTTAACCAAACCGCTACCCACCCGCAAGGTTTAGACACCCATCCTTAGTGTTAATACACCCTTCACCCACCCGTTAGGCCTAAGCACCCACCCCGGACTGACTATACCCACCCTGTACCCATTGAGTAGTATAGTGGTACATCATACTCATATAATAATAATATGGGCATGATAAGCCTCTATAGCACTCAATGGGCACCCTAATTACAATACATTAATACACAAGACACACAATAATAAAACATAACTAAACTCCAAAAAAAACACACTTCACTAAATAAAAACAGTAGCCAGCTAATCCAATGAATACAAGCAATAACAACATCAACAATGAATTAATTAAACCATTAACCAATCAAAACAATTAATTCCTAAAACAACTCAGAATTATTTTATAAAGTAACCAATCAAACCAAATAATTTCTAAATCAACTCAAAATTAATAGAAACAGTAACCAATCAAACCAATTAATTACTACAACATTAATGAATTAATTTAAACATTAAAATAAGAAGAAATACATTCAAACAATATCTGAAATAACCATGAAACGCATTAGCTAACATAATACAACATTAACTAAAAACGAACAACAATCGCAAACATTTGATTACCATTAAGCAGGAAAAAAACAAACAATGACATCCACATAAGAAACTGTAGTTAAAAAAACCAACAGCAATACCAAGCCAGAAATTCCCCCCAAATATTGTCATAATAATGTATTAATCTGTACCCTAAAGTGGTACAGATTAATATATTATCAGTCAATGTGGCTCCCCAAAAAAATCAAAAAACACATCCAATGAAAAAACCTGTAAAAAAAGACATTTACAAACATTCAATATATTACTTACCATTAGAAGCGGTGGCCCTCCGACTCCCGGGGTAACAGGAAGCTCACGTACCTTGAAGGCCTCCAACAGCATCCGATGCCATTCGCCATGAAGATGCTTTCTTTAATCACTTCTTCTATCTTCATCTGTCACCATTTCTTGATCTTCTATCTTCATCTGTCAATCCAAAAAGCCCCATGGTATATCCCAACCGATGTTGTCTCGTCGTCTTCTTGGGCTCAAATGAGGCGTCACTGCCTTAAATATGGCGTGTGACGTCACATTTTGCCTCAGAATGGTTAACAGCCACCTGATTGGCTGTTAAAACCATGTGCAGACTTTAATTGTGTTTTTTTTTTTTAAATGACGTCACTTAAAGGGAATAATGCCAGCCAATCAGAATGGCTGTGCTTCATTTGCCTTTAAGATGATGTCACTAAATCCAAGATGGCCAACGTCACATGGTATTTCAGCCAATCAGAGTGTTTATTAATTTTGAGTTGGTTTAGAAATTATTTGGTTTGATTGGTTACTTTATAAAATAATTCAGAGTTGTTTTAGGAATTAATTGTTTTGATTGGTTAATGGTTTAATTAATTCATTGTTGATGTTGTTATTGCTTGTATTCATTGGATTAGCTGGTTACTGATTTTATTTAGTGAAGTGTGTTTTTTGGAGTTTAGTTATGTTTTATTATTGTGTCTTGTGTATTAATGTATTGTAATTAGGGTGCCCATTGAGTGCTATAGAGGCTTATCATGCCCATATTATAATTATATGGGTATGATGTACCACTATACTACTCAATGGGTACAGGGTGGGTATAGTCAGTCCGGGGTGGGTGCTTAAGCCTCCCGGGTTTGTATCGGGGCAGGGTGGGTTAACCCCTTAATGACTATAGCGGTTAGTAACCGCTAAGGTGATTAAGGGGTTAGGGACCATTAGAATGTATTTATTTTCTATACTGCACCGACACACTTTATTCGAGCAAATACCTGGTATGTACCTGGCAGATACCTGGAATGCGCCGCTCCTAACCTCTGACAAGCCCCGTTGCATTTGCCTTCCCAGCCTGGGTTCATGCCTGGCTGATGGGCGGCTGATCTGTTAAATGATAATGATTAGGATTTAATAGGCTGCAATGCTTCGCGTGTCTACCAGATGGCATAAATTCATGAATTGTAATGCAGTTTATATATATATACTGTGCAGTATTGCAGCCAGCGGGAATAAAATGCTTCAATCCCTGCCGGAAAATAACTCAATGTACTCGGGCAGAAAACAGTCACAAACCTCAATACACCCGGGTATACCCGAATTCGTGGGACTAGCCAAGCTCGAATAAAGTGTGTCGCCAGTGTATATGCTTTCTTGCAACGGAGGACAGAGGGACCTGCTGTTGTGGTAAGTATAACTGTATTTATTTACTTTATTTAGGTATGCTAATGCAGTGTTTAATAATGGGCAAACAATCTATTATCCATATCTGGATAATAGTTATTTTGCACATTACTGTACTGTATGGGTTTGGGCGAAGGGGGGGGGGGGGGGGGTGGGGGGCGTGTATTGATGTTTCTTAAATATTTTTTTTAATATACATTTGTTTCATTGTGTAGATGTGCAGGGGGTCTCCGGAGCTGAACCACGTTGGCTTTATGTCCGGCGACCCCCTGCTTACCGAGATACAGACCCCATTATGGGGTGCCGGTATCCCTCTGCATTGCAATGTCCCGCGTCACGTGACCGGGACATTTCCTTGCATAGGAGATACCGGCACCCCATAAAGGTGCCTGTATCTCAGGAAGCAGGGGGTCCCCGGACATAAAACCAACGCGGTTCAGCTCCGGAGACCTCCTGCACCTCTACACTATGAAACACATGTATATTAAAAAACATAATTTGTGGGTGACATTTCCTCTGTGAGAGGCAGCTGTCTCAGAGCCGCTCTCTCTGCAGCAGCAATGAATCGCCGGGTTAGGCCTTTTCAGTGGCTCAATGTTCTCGGTGGCAGCAACTCGCCCGTTTTGGGAATTTTGCTATGACAGGTAATCGAGGCTTTCTGAATACAGTGACAGCAACACCCAAAAAAACGTCAATTTAAATGCCCTGGCGATAATTTTTATCAACCTTTACTGAATGAGGCCCAAAGAGTGGAAACAGGTGAGAAAGATGTTAGGAAAAGGGATAACATCGCACAGCCAGAGAGAGTCAGGTTCAGAATGAAGAAAAAATGTTTTTTAATGAACAAACATGATTTAGAATGAGGTATGGAGGAGGTGGAGATGTTGGTGCTGTTGAGGTTCTGTTTAATAGTATACCATGGGCTTCATTGTTGCATAAATGCATGAATGGTTTATCTGAAGTATGAAAAAAGCTGGAAGGTTCACTGTATACTTAATAAACACACAGATACCCAACAAGCTCTGAGAAACCCCTACCATTACCACATAATATATATATGCATATAAGTGTCAAAAGGAGTGCTAGTGGGCGTGGCTAAATGTATACAACAAATAACAGACAAAGATGCCCAAAGCTACTTCCAATGTGACAAAAATACACAGTGCAATACCTATATATTCTCTTGAAAAAAGGATAATTTAGTTTAACCCTTTGGCCAAAGCATCTTAAGCCTGCTGCCACTTACAAGGCATGACCGTAGCAGGTCCTAACACTCCCTGGGTTAAAATTCTTATTAACCTGTATAATTAAAGGAAGAATGATCACATTGGATCTGTCGTAACCTGGCAAAATGAAACTGACCTGCCAACTTGGAAAGTGGGGTGGGGCAAGCTTAAACCTTGGGGGGGAGGGGCCACTACCCTCCCAAAAGCAGCTGAGATCAGCTGCACACAGCTTTGGCTTTGGCCAAAGGGTTAAACTAAATGACCCCTTTTTCAAGAGAATATATAGGTATTGCAATGTGTTTTTTGTCACATTGGAAGTAGCTTTGGGCATCTGTGTCTGTTTTTTGTTGTATATCACTGTATACTTATACTGTTGTAGCCATGTATAAAAATGGTATACAGTTCTTTCTCATGCTGGCAGTAAACCTGGTAAGTATGCAGGATTGCCAGCATCAATCATGGAGGTTTGCCCTCACACCCTGGTGAGGTGTCATATGTACACAAGAGGAGTGGTAACATGCTCTGTGTCCACTGTTAGTGACACAAGAGGTGTGGCTGTTTTCTGAGTCTATATAAGACACAGCACTGCCTAAAGTTAGTGGTTCTGTGGTGGTTGGAGAGTGTTAATCAAGGGATCAGTTATGATCCAGTTCTGGAGGTCTGCAGCAGTTAAGGCTGTCAGATATAATTGATAGTTATCTACACTGTGATCAGGGACCTGACACAGGTGGTGATCTCCCTGAGGGGAGAGGTGATCCAACTCCATTGAGAGGGAAGGAACTTCTGAAAGGATGTATTACATGGAAATGAGCGGCTAGGACGACCGCTGTGAGGGGCAGTCTGCCTAAAGATGTCAATAAAGATGCCCAGTTTCACAATACCCTTGCTGTGTGGGAGTGGAGTTATTGCACAGAAGGGGGCACCACAGAGGAGGTCCTCATCAGACATATCCTCCTGCGGCCGCAGAGATCCTGATGAGGTGGAGGCGCTGCATCGGATGTGAGTAAGACTCTGATCACACTACCTCAGATGCCAGTCATGCTGATATCCCCATACCAACTCAGTGGGAGACTCAGGAGTCCTGTAAGCCAGCAGGTGCACCACACGACATACATACATGTAATGGGGCCAGTAGACCACATGGGGCCAATGTGAGATTGGGTGGGGGCCCGTAAAACCATTACACTGTTTATGTAATTGACATGTAACCCCTTGATTGCTGGACTGATATATATATTTATATGCAAATGTAAATACAACTGTATGGTCATCTGCATGTCTTAGGCAGGTCTGCAACCCCGCCTTTCACCATTATCACCCAGCACACCCACTGCAGCAAGGGATTCTGGGAAATGACATGCAAATGAGCACACAGTGCCACTTTTTGCTTAAAAAACCATTTTTAACATGGTTCCCTATAGGCTTAAGCTTGCTGCATGGTCACAGCTTTGAGCACAGCCAGGGTTAAGGTGCAAACCCAGAAAACCCACCCACAGACAGGTTTTTTTTTTTTTTTTTCCTCCCGAGAGGGTCCACCCTCTCGCTCATCGGATCCCAGTCCACTTCAGTGGATAGGGAGCTTGCCCTTGGACTGTCCAACCGAAGTCAGACCCGCCCTTGGTGCCCAGTTTCCCTGGAGGTTTCAGCCCGAAAGCCTAGGTCTCCAGGGACATTGATGCCTTCCTCCATTAGGATTCAGGACATCCGTCTCTTCCTCCCTCTGGCCCGAGGCCCGCAAGGGAGTTCACATCATATCCCCTCTTTCGAGGGTTGTGCGGGTGCACCCCAGCCCCGAAGGGCTGGTTGTTCGAATGCCATCCCCCCTTAGCCCGAAGGCTCAGGGGTTCTGTGGTCCTGGGCCTGGACACCACCTCTCAACTAGCTAGAGGGCCAAATGCTTGCCACAGACCTTTCCTACTGGAGCCCATGTAGGATAGTACTGCATTTGGTCATAGATGTGCAGGTCGAGAGGAGCACTCATCTCGCTTGATCTTAGCCAAAAGGCCGAGAAGCGATCTGTTTCAACCTTAATGGGTCTCATCAGTGTGGGGTTGGTTAACTGGGTATGCAAAGAAGCTAAAGGATGGGGTTTACCATACTGAGCTAAGTTATGGTGAGTAAAAAAAGTGACAAAAACCCTCCACAGCAAAGCAAATATGCAAATGTAAATATATAACTGTATGCTCATCTGCATGTCTTAGGCAGGTCTGCAACCCCATCTTTCACCATTATCACCCAGCACACAGCACTTCCACTGCAGCAAGGGATTCTGGGAAATGACATGCAAATGAGCACACAGTGCCACTTTTTGCTTCAAAAAACATTTTTAACATGGTTCCCTATAGGCTTAAGCTTGCTGCATAGTCACAGCTTTGAGCACAGCCAGGGTTAAGGTGCATACCCAGAAAACCCACCCACAGACAGCTGTTTCGACCTTAATGGGTCTCATATATACATACACACATACATACACACATGACAGGTGGGGTGTTGCGTAGGGAGGTATACTTTTGCACAGGCATGATCATTTCTACTGAATGCAATGTAATGAGCAGAGAATGGGAGGTGTGATGTGGCGTCTCTCACCTGGTAAGTCCCCTGGGGCTTTGCGAGCACTTCTGTCCCATCTCCAAACAGGGTGCAGCACGTGTTTTCATCACAGTTCAGTGTAACGGTGGCAAAGTCTGCACTCTCCACGCGTATAAATGTTCCTGTCTTTGTGACAGTCTGTGGGATCTCCCCTAGGAAACATAGCATATTAATAAACAGACATCGAATGCAGGTCTGCCTCTGGGCATGTGTATGCAGGTCTGCCTCTGGGCATGTGTATGCAGGTCTGCCTCTGGGCATGTGTATGCAGGTCTGCCTCTGGGCATGTGTATGCAGGTCTGAATCTGGGCATGTGTATGCAGGTCTGCCTCTGGGCATGTGTATGCAGGTGGGCATGCGTATGCAGGTCTGCCTCTGGGCATGTGTATGCAGGTCTGCCCCTGGGCATGTGTATGCAGGTCTGCCTCTGGGCATGTGTATGCAGGTCTGCCTCTGGGCATGTGTATGCAGGTCAGCCCCTGGGCATGTGTATGCAGGTCTGCCTCTGGGCATGTGTATGCAGGTCTGCCTCTGGGCATGTGTATGCAGGTCAGCCCCTGGGCATGTGTATGCAGGTCTGCCTCTGGGCATGTGTATGCAGGTCTGCCTCTGGGCATGTGTATGCAGGTCTGCCTCTGGGCATGTGTATGCAGGTCTGCCTCTGGGCATGTGTATGCAGGTCTGCCTCTGGGCATGTGTATGCAGGTCTGCCTCTGGGCATGTGTATGCAGGTCAGCCCCTGGGCATGTGTATGCAGGTCTGCCTCTGGGCATGTGTATGCAGGTCTGCCTCTGGGCATGTGTATGCAGGTCAGCCCCTGGGCATGTGTATGCAGGTCTGCCTCTGGGCATGTGTATGCAGGTCTGCCTCTGGGCATGTGTATGCAGGTGGGCATGTGTATGCAGGTCTGACTCTGGGCATGTGTATGCAGGTCAGCCCCTGGGCATGTGTATGCAGGTCTGCCTCTGGGCATGTGTATGCAGGTCAGCCCCTGGGCATGTGTATGCAGGTCTGCCTCTGGGCATGTGTATGCAGGTCTGCCTCTGGGCATGTGTATGCAGGTCTGCCTCTGGGCATGTGTATGCAGGTCTGCCTCTGGGCATGTGTATGCAGGTCAGCCCCTGGGAATGTGTATGCAGGTCTGCCTCTGGGCATGTGTATGCAGGTCTGCCTCTGGGCATGTGTATGCAGGTCTGCCTCTGGGCATGTGTATGCAGGTCTGCCTCTGGGCATGTGTATGCAGGTGGGCATGTGTATGCAGGTCTGCCTCTGGGCATGTGTATGCAGGTCTGCCTCTGGGCATGTGTATGCAGGTCTGCCTCTGGGCATGTGTATGTAGGTCTGCCTCTGGGCATGTGTATGCAGGTCTGCCTCTGGGCATGTGTATGCAGGTCTGCCTCTGGGCATGTGTATGCAGGTCTGCCTCTTGGCATGTGTATGCAGGTCTGCCTCTGGGCATGTGTATGCAGGTCTGCCTCTGGGCATGTGTATGCAGGTCTGCCTCTGGGCATGTGTATGCAGGTCTGCCCCTGGGCATGTGTATGCAGGTCTGCCTCTGGGCATGTGTATGCAGGTCTGACTCTGGGCATGTGTATGCAGGTCTGCCTCTGGGCATGTGTATGCAGGTCTGACTCTGGGCATGTGTATGCAGGTCTGCCCCTGGGCATGTGTATGCAGGTCTGCCTCTGGGCATGTGTATGCAGGTCTGACTCTGGGCATGTGTATGCAGGTTTGACTCTGGGCATGTGTATGCAGGTCTGCCCCTGGGCATGTGTATGCAGGTCTGCTTCTGGGCATGTGTATGCAGGTCTGCCTCTGGGCATGTGTATGCAGGTCTGCCTCTGGGCATGTGTATGCAGGTCTGCCCCTGGGCATGTGTATGCAGGTGGGCATGTGTATGCAGGTCTGCCTCTGGGCATGTGTATGCAGGTCTGCCTCTGGGCATGTGTATGCAGGTCTGCCTCTGGGCATGTGTATGCAGGTCTTACTCTGGGCATGTGTATGCAGGTCTGCCCCTGGGCATGTGTATGCAGGTGTGCCTCTGGGCATGTGTATGCAGGTCTGCCTCTGGGCATGTGTATGCAGGTCTGCCTCTGGGCATGTGTATGCAGGTCTGCCTCTGGGCATGTGTATGCAGGTCTGAATCTGGGCATGTGTATGCAGGTCTGCCTCTGGGCATGTGTATGCAGGTGGGCATGCGTATGCAGGTCTGCCTCTGGCATGTGTATGCAGGTCTGCCCCTGGGCATGTGTATGCAGGTCTGCCTCTGGGCATGTGTATGCAGGTCTGCCTCTGGGCATGTTGTATGCAGGTCTGCCTCTGGGCATGTGTATGCAGGTCTGCCTCTGGGCATGTGTATGCAGGTCTGCCTCTGGGCATGTGTATGCAGGTCTGCCTCTGGGCATGTGTATGCAGGTCTGCCTCTGGGCATGTGTATGCAGGTCTGCCTCTGGGCATGTGTATGCAGGTCTGCCTCTGGGCATGTGTATGCAGGTCTGCCTCTGGGCATGTGTATGCAGGTCTGCCTCTGGGCATGTGTATGCAGGTCTGACTCTGGGCATGTGTATGCAGGTCTGCCTCTGGGCATGTGTATGCAGGTCTGCCTCTGGGCATGTGCATGCAGGTCTGCCTCTGGGCATGTGCATGTAGGTCTGCCTCTGGGCATGTGTATGCAGGTCTGCCTCTGGGCATGTGTATGCAGGTCTGCCTCTGGGCATGTGTATGCAGGTCTGCCTCTGGGCATGTGTATGCAGGTCTGCCTCTGGGCATGTGTATGCAGGTCTGCCTCTGGGCATGTGTATGCAGGTCTGCCCCTGGGCATGTGTATGCAGGTCTGCCTCTGGGCATGTGTATGCAGGTCTGACTCTGGGCATGTGTATGCAGGTCTGCCTCTGGGCATGTGTATGCAGGTCTGACTCTGGGCATGTGTATGCAGGTCTGCCCCTGGGCATGTGTATGCAGGTCTGCCTCTGGGCATGTGTATGCAGGTCTGACTCTGGGCATGTGTATGCAGGTCTGCCCCTGGGCATGTGTATGCAGGTCTGCTTCTGGGCATGTGTATGCAGGTCTGCCTCTGTGCATGTGTATGCAGGTCTGCCTCTGGGCATGTGTATGCAGGTCTGCCCCTGGGCATGTGTATGCAGGTGGGCATGTGTATGCAGGTCTGACTCTGGGCATGTGTATGCAGGTCTGCCTCTGGGCATGTGTATGCAGGTCTGCCTCTGGGCATGTGTATGCAGGTCTGCCTCTGGGCATGTGTATGCAGGTCTGCCTCTGGGCATGTGTATGCAGGTCTGCCTCTGGGCATGTGTATGCAGGTATGCCTCTGGGCATGTGTATGCAGGTCTGCCTCTGGGCATGTGTATGCAGGTCTGCCTCTGGGCATGTGTATGCAGGTCTGCCTCTGGGCATGTGTATGCAGGTCTGCCTCTGGGCATGTGTATGCAGGTCTGCCTCTGGGCATGTGTATGCAGGTCTGACTCTGGGCATGTGTATGCAGGTCTGACTCTGGGCATGTGTATGCAGGTCTGACTCTGGGCATGTGTATGCAGGTGGGCATGTGTATGCAGGTCTGCCCCTGGGCATGTGTATGCAGGTCTGACTCTGGGCATGTGTATGCAGGTCTGCCTCTGGGCATGTGTATGCAGGTCTGCCTATGGGCATGTGTATGCAGGTCTGCCTCTGGGCATGTGTATGCAGGTGTGCCCCTGGGCATGTGTATGCAGGTGTGCCTCTGGGCATGTGTATGCAGGTCTGCCTCTGGGCATGTGTATGCAGGTCTGCCCCTGGGCATGTGTATGCAGGTCTGCCTCTGGGCATGTGTATGCAGGTCTGCCTCTGGGCATGTGTATGCAGGTGGGCATGTGTATGCAGGTCTGACTCTGGGCATGTGTATGCAGGTCTGCCTCTGGGCATGTGTATGCAGGTCTGCCTCTGGGCATGTGTATGCAGGTCTGCCTCTGGGCATGTGTATGCAGGTCTGACTCTGGGCATGTGTATGCAGGTCTGCCTCTGGGCATGTGTATGCAGGTCTGCCTCTGGGCATGTGTATGCAGGTCTGCCTCTGGGCATGTGTATGCAGGTCTGCCTCTGGGCATGTGTATGCAGGTCTGACTCTGGGCATGTGTATGCAGGTCTGACTCTGGGCATGTGTATGCAGGTCTGACTCTGGGCATGTGTATGCAGGTGGGCATGTGTATGCAGGTCTGCCCCTGGGCATGTGTATGCAGGTCTGACTCTGGGCATGTGTATGCAGGTCTGCCTCTGGGCATGTGTATGCAGGTCTGCCTATGGGCATGTGTATGCAGGTCTGCCTCTGGGCATGTGTATGCAGGTGTGCCCCTGGGCATGTGTATGCAGGTGTGCCTCTGGGCATGTGTATGCAGGTCTGCCTCTGGGCATGTGTATGCAGGTCTGCCCCTGGGCATGTGTATGCAGGTCTGCCTCTGGGCATGTGTATGCAGGTCTGCCTCTGGGCATGTGTATGCAGGTGGGCATGTGTATGCAGGTCTGACTCTGGGCATGTGTATGCAGGTCTGCCTCTGGGCATGTGTATGCAGGTCTGCCTCTGGGCATGTGTATGCAGGTCTGCCTCTGGGCATGTGTATGCAGGTCTGACTCTGGGCATGTGTATGCAGGTCTGCCTCTGGGCATGTGTATGCAGGTGGGCATGTGTATGCAGGTCTGCCCCTGGGCATGTGTATGCAGGTCTGCCTCTGGGCATGTGTATGCAGGTGGGCATGTGTATGCAGGTCTGCCCCTGGGCATGTGTATGCAGGTGGGCATGTGTATGCAGGTCTGCCTCTGGGCACGTGTCTGCAGGTCTGCCTCTGGGCATGTGTATGCAGGTGGGCATGTGTATGCAGGTCTGACTCTGGGCATGTGTATGCAGGTCTGCCTCTGGGCATGTGTATGCAGGTCTGCCTCTGGGCATGTGTATGCAGGTCTGCCTCTGGGCATGTGTATGCAGGTCTGCCTCTGGGCATGTGTATGCAGGTCTGCCTCTGGGCATGTGTATGCAGGTTTGCCTCTGGGCATGTGTATGCAGGTCTGCCTCTGGGCATGTGTATGCAGGTCTGCCTCTGGGCATGTGTATGCAGGTCTGACTCTGGGCATGTGTATGCAGGTCTGCCTCTGGGCATGTGTATGCAGGTCTGCCTCTGTGCATGTGTATGCAGGTCTGCCTATGGGCATGTGTATGCAGGTCTGCCTCTGGGCATGTGTATGCAGGTCTGCCTCTGGGCATGTGTATGCAGGTCTGCCTCTGGGCATGTGTATGCAGGTCTGACTCTGGGCATGTGTATGCAGGTGGGCATGTGTATGCAGGTCTGCCCCTGGGCATGTGTATGCAGGTCTGCCTCTGGGCATGTGTATGCAGGTCTGCCTCTGGGCATGTGTATGCAGGTCTGCCCCTGGGCATGTGTATGCAGGTCTGCCTCTGGGCATGTGTATGCAGGTCTGCCTCTGGGCATGTGTATGCAGGTGGGCATGTGTATGCAGGTCTGCCTCTGGGCATGTGTATGCAGGTCTGCCCCTGGGCATGTGTATGCAGGTCTGCCTCTGGGCATGTGTATGCAGGTCTGCCTCTGGGCATGTGTATGCAGGTCTGCCCCTGGGCATGTGTATGCAGGTCTGCCTCTGGGCATGTGTATGCAGGTCTGCCTCTGGGCATGTGTATGCAGGTGGGCATGTGTATGCAGGTCTGCCTCTGGGCATGTGTATGCAGGTCTGCCTCTGGGCATGTGTATGCAGGTCTGCCTCTGGGCATGTGTATGCAGGTCTGCCTCTGGGCATGTGTATGCAGGTGGGCATGTGTATGCAGGTCTGCCCCTGGGCATGTGTATGCAGGTCTGCCTCTGGGCATGTGTATGCAGGTGGGCATGTGTATGCAGGTCTGCCCCTGGGCATGTGTATGCAGGTGGGCATGTGTATGCAGGTCTGCCTCTGGGCACGTGTCTGCAGGTCTGCCTCTGGGCATGTCTATGCAGGTGTGCCTCTGGGCATGTGTATGCAGGTCTGACTCTGGGCATGTGTATGCAGGTGGGCATGTGTATGCAGGTCTGACTCTGTGCATGTGTATGCAGGTCTGGCTCTGGGCATGTGTATGCAGGTCTGACTCTGGGCATGTGTATGCCGGTCTGCTTCTGGGCATGTGTATGCAGGTCTGCCTCTGGGCATGTGTATGCAGGTGTGCCCCTGGGCATGTGTATGTAGGTCTGCCTCTGGGCATGTGTATGCAGGTCTGCCTCTGGGCATGTGTATGCAGGTCTGACTCTGGGCATGTGTATGCAGGTCTGCCTCTGGGCATGTGTATGCAGGTGGGCATGTGTATGCAGGTCTGACTCTGGGCATGTGTATGCAGGTCAGCCCCTGGGCATGTGTATGCAGGTCTGCCTCTGGGCATGTGTATGCAGGTCAGCCCCTGGGCATGTGTATGCAGGTCTGCCTCTGGGCATGTGTATGCAGGTGGGCATGTGTATGCAGGTCTGCCTCTGGGCATGTGTATGCAGGTCTGCCCCTGGGCATGTGTATGCAGGTCTGCCCCCGGGCATGTGTATGCAGGTCTGACTCTGGGCATGTGTATGCAGGTCTGCCTCTGGGCATGTGTATGCAGGTCTGCCTCTGGGCATGTGTATGCAGGTCTGCCTCTGGGCATGTGTATGCAGGTCTGCCTCAGGGCATGTGTATGCAGGTCTGCCTCTGGGCATGTGTATGCAGGTCTGCCTCTGGGCATGTGTATGCAGGTCTGCCTCTGGGCATGTGTATGCAGGTCAGCCCCTGGGCATGTGTATGCAGGTCTGCCTCTGGGCATGTGTATGCAGGTCTGCCTCTGGGCATGTGTTACAGGTCAGCCCCTGGGCATGTGTATGCAGGTCTGCCTCTGGGCATGTGTATGCAGGTCTGCCTCTGGGCATGTGTATGCAGGTCTGCCCCTGGGCATGTGTATGCAGGTGGGCATGTGTATGCAGGTCTGACTCTGGGCATGTGTATGCAGGTCAGCCCCTGGGCATGTGTATGCAGGTCTGCCTCTGGGCATGTGTATGCAGGTGGGCATGTGTATGCAGGTCTGACTCTGGGCATGTGTATGCAGGTCTGCCCCTGGGCATGTGTATGCAGGTCTGCCTCTGGGCATGTGTATGCAGGTCTGCCTCTGGGCATGTGTATGCAGGTCTGCCTCTGGGCATGTGTATGCAGGTCTGCCTCTGGGCATGTGTATGCAGGTCAGCCCCTGGGCATGTGTATTCAGGTCTGCCTCTGGGCATGTGTATGCAGGTCTGCCTCTGGGCATGTGTATGCAGGTCTGCCTCTGGGCATGTGTATGCAGGTCTGCCTCTGGGCATGTGTATGCAGGTCTGCCTCTGGGCATGTGTATGCAGGTGTGCCCCTGGGCATGTGTATGTAGGTCTGCCTCTGGGCATGTGTATGCAGGTCTGCCTCTGGGCATGTGTATGCAGGTCTGCCTCTGGGCATGTGTATGCAGGTCTGCCTCTGGGCATGTGTATGCAGGTCTGCCTCTGGGCATGTGTATGCAGGTGGGCATGTGTATGCAGGTCTGCCTCTGGGCATGTGTATGCAGGTCTGCCTCTGGGCATGTGTATGCAGGTCTGCCTCTGGGCATGTGTATGCAGGTCTGCCTCTGGGCATGTGTATGCAGGTCTGCCTCTGGGCATGTGTATGCAGGTCTGCCTCTGGGCATGTGTATGCAGGTCTGCCTCTGGGCATGTGTATGCAGGTCTGCCCCTGGGCATGTGTATGCAGGTCTGCCTCTGGGCATGTGTATGCAGGTCTGACTCTGGGCATGTGTATGCAGGTCTGCCTCTGGGCATGTGTATGCAGGTCTGCCCCTGGGCATGTGTATGCAGGTCTGCCCCTGGGCATGTGTATGCAGGTCTGCCTCTGGGCATGTGTATGCAGGTCTGACTCTGGGCATGTGTATGCAGGTCTGCCCCTGGGCATGTGTATGCAGGTCTGCTTCTGGGCATGTGTATGCAGGTCTGCCTCTGGGCATGTGTATGCAGGTCTGCCTCTGGGCATGTGTATGCAGGTCTGCCCCTGGGCATGTGTATGCAGGTGGGCATGTGTAGGCAGGTCTGCCTCTGGGCATGTGTATGCAGGTCTGCCTCTGGGCATGTGTATGCAGGTCTGCCTCTGGGCATGTGTATGCAGGTCTGCCTCTGGGCATGTGTATGCAGGTCTGCCTCTGGGCATGTGTATGCAGGTCTGACTCTGGGCATGTGTATGCAGGTCTGCCTCTGGGCATGTGTATGCAGGTCTGCCTCTGGGCATGTGTATGCAGGTCTGCCTCTGGGCATGTGTATGCAGGTCTGCCTCTGGGCATGTGTATGCAGGTCTGCCTCTGGGCATGTGTATGCAGGTCAGCCCCTGGGCATGTGTATGCAGGTCTGCCTCTGGGCATGTGTATGCAGGTCTGCCTCTGGGCATGTGTATGCAGGTCTGCCTCTGGGCATGTGTATGCAGGTCTGCCTCTGGGCATGTGTATGCAGGTCTGCCTCTGGGCATGTGTATGCAGGTGTGCCCCTGGGCATGTGTATGCAGGTCTGCCTCTGGGCATGTGTATGCAGGTCTGCCTCTGGGCATGTGTATGCAGGTCTGCCTCTGGGCATGTGTATGCAGGTCTGCCTCTGGGCATGTGTATGCAGGTCTGCCTCTGGGCATGTGTATGCAGGTCTGCCTCTGGGCATGTGTATGCAGGTCTGCCTCTGGGCATGTGTATGCAGGTCTGCCTCTGGGCATGTGTATGCAGGTCTGCCTCTGGGCATGTGTATGCAGGTCTGCCTCTGGGCATGTGTATGCAGGTCTGCCTCTGGGCATGTGTATGCAGGTCTGCCTCTGGGCATGTGTATGCAGGTCTGCCTCTGGGCATGTGTATGCAGGTCTGCCTCTGGGCATGTGTATGCAGGTCTGCCTCTGGGCATGTGTATGCAGGTCTGACTCTGGGCATGTGTATGCAGGTCTGACTCTGGGCATGTGTATGCAGGTGGGCATGTGTATGCAGGTCTGCCCCTGGGCATGTGTATGCAGGTCTGACTCTGGGCATGTGTATGCAGGTCTGCCTCTGGGCATGTGTATGCAGGTCTGCCCCTGGGCATGTGTATGCAGGTCTGCCTCTGGGCATGTGTATGCAGGTCTGCCTCTGGGCATGTGTATGCAGGTGTGCCCCTGGGCATGTGTATGCAGGTCTGCCTCTGGGCATGTGTATGCAGGTCTGCCTCTGGGCATGTGTATGCAGGTCTGCCCCTGGGCATGTGTATGCAGGTCTGCCTCTGGGCATGTGTATGCAGGTCTGCCTCTGGGCATGTGTATGCAGGTGGGCATGTGTATGCAGGTCTGACTCTGGGCATGTGTATGCAGGTCTGCCTCTGGGCATGTGTATGCAGGTCTGCCTCTGGGCATGTGTATGCAGGTCTGCCTCTGGGCATGTGTATGCAGGTCTGACTCTGGGCATGTGTATGCAGGTCTGCCTCTGGGCATGTGTATGCAGGTCTGCCTCTGGGCATGTGTATGCAGGTCTGCCCCTGGGCATGTGTATGCAGGTGGGCATGTGTATGCAGGTCTGACTCTGGGCATGTGTATGCAGGTCTGCCTCTGGGCATGTGTATGCAGGTCTGCCTCTGGGCATGTGTATGCAGGTCTGCCTCTGGGCATGTGTATGCAGGTCTGCCTCTGGGCATGTGTATGCAGGTCTGCCTCTGGGCATGTGTATGCAGGTATGCCTCTGGGCATGTGTATGCAGGTCTGCCTCTGGGCATGTGTATGCAGGTCTGCCTCTGGGCATGTGTATGCAGGTCTGCCTCTGGGCATGTGTATGCAGGTCTGCCTCTGGGGCATGTGTATGCAGGTCTGCCTCTGGGCATGTGTATGCAGGTCTGACTCTGGGCATGTGTATGCAGGTCTGCCTCTGGGCATGTGTATGCAGGTCTGACTCTGGGCATGTGTATGCAGGTGGGCATGTGTATGCAGGTCTGCCTCTGGGCATGTGTATGCAGGTCTGCCCCTGGGCATGTGTATGCAGGTCTGCCTCTGGGCATGTGTATGCAGGTCTGCCTCTGGGCATGTGTATGCAGGTGTGCCCCTGGGCATGTGTATGCAGGTCTGCCTCTGGGCATGTGTATGCAGGTCTGCCTCTGGGCATGTGTATGCAGGTCTGCCCCTGGGCATGTGTATGCAGGTCTGCCTCTGGGCATGTGTATGCAGGTCTGCCTCTGGGCATGTGTATGCAGGTCTGCCTCTGGGCATGTGTATGCAGGTGGGCATGTGTATGCAGGTCTGACTCTGGGCATGTGTATGCAGGTCTGCCTCTGGGCATGTGTATGCAGGTCTGCCTCTGGGCATGTGTATGCAGGTCTGCCTCTGGGCATGTGTATGCAGGTCTGACTCTGGGCATGTGTATGCAGGTCTGCCTCTGGGCATGTGTATGCAGGTGGGCATGTGTATGCAGGTCTGCCCCTGGGCATGTGTATGCAGGTCTGCCTCTGGGCATGTGTATGCAGGTGGGCATGTGTATGCAGGTCTGCCCCTGGGCATGTGTATGCAGGTGGGCATGTGTATGCAGGTCTGCCTCTGGGCACGTGTCTGCAGGTCTGCCTCTGGGCATGTGTATGCAGGTGGGCATGTGTATGCAGGTCTGACTCTGGGCATGTGTATGCAGGTCTGCCTCTGGGCATGTGTATGCAGGTCTGCCTCTGGGCATGTGTATGCAGGTCTGCCTCTGGGCATGTGTATGCAGGTCTGCCTCTGGGCATGTGTATGCAGGTCTGCCTCTGGGCATGTGTATGCAGGTCTGCCTCTGGGCATGTGTATGCAGGTCTGCCTCTGGGCATGTGTATGCAGGTCTGCCTCTGGGCATGTGTATGCAGGTCTGCCTCTGGGCATGTGTATGCAGGTCTGACTCTGGGCATGTGTATGCAGGTCTGCCTCTGGGCATGTGTATGCAGGTCTGCCTCTGGGCATGTGTATGCAGGTCTGCCTATGGGCATGTGTATGCAGGTCTGCCTCTGGGCATGTGTATGCAGGTCTGCCTCTGGGCATGTGTATGCAGGTCTGCCTCTGGGCATGTGTATGCAGGTCTGCCTCTGGGCATGTGTATGCAGGTCTGACTCTGGGCATGTGTATGCAGGTGTGCCTCTGGGCATGTGTATGCAGGTCTGCCTCTGGGCATGTGTATGCAGGTCTGCCTCTGGGCATGTGTATGCAGGTCTGACTCTGGGCATGTGTATGCAGGTCTGCCTCTGGGCATGTGTATGCAGGTCTGACTCTGGGCATGTGTATGCAGGTGGGCATGTGTATGCAGGTCTGCCTCTGGGCATGTGTATGCAGGTCTGCCCCTGGGCATGTGTATGCAGGTCTGCCTCTGGGCATGTGTATGCAGGTCTGCCTCTGGGCATGTGTATGCAGGTGTGCCCCTGGGCATGTGTATGCAGGTCTGCCTCTGGGCATGTGTATGCAGGTCTGCCCCTGGGCATGTGTATGCAGGTCTGCCTCTGGGCATGTGTATGCAGGTCTGCCTCTGGGCATGTGTATGCAGGTGGGCATGTGTATGCAGGTCTGACTCTGGGCATGTGTATGCAGGTCTGCCTCTGGGCATGTGTATGCAGGTCTGCCTCTGGGCATGTGTATGCAGGTCTGACTCTGGGCATGTGTATGCAGGTCTGCCTCTGGGCATGTGTATGCAGGTGGGCATGTGTATGCAGGTCTGCCCCTGGGCATGTGTATGCAGGTCTGCCTCTGGGCATGTGTATGCAGGTGGGCATGTGTATGCAGGTCTGCCCCTGGGCATGTGTATGCAGGTGGGCATGTGTATGCAGGTCTGCCTCTGGGCACGTGTCTGCAGGTCTGCCTCTGGGCATGTGTATGCAGGTGGGCATGTGTATGCAGGTCTGACTCTGGGCATGTGTATGCAGGTCTGCCTCTGGGCATGTGTATGCAGGTCTGCCTCTGGGCATGTGTATGCAGGTCTGCCTCTGGGCATGTGTATGCAGGTCTGCCTCTGGGCATGTGTATGCAGGTCTGCCTCTGGGCATGTGTATGCAGGTCTGCCTCTGGGCATGTGTATGCAGGTCTGCCTCTGGGAATGTGTATGCAGGTCTGCCTCTGGGCATGTGTATGCAGGTCTGACTCTGGGCATGTGTATGCAGGTCTGCCTCTGGGCATGTTTATGCAGGTCTGCCTCTGGGCATGTGTATGCAGGTCTGCCTATGGGCATGTGTATGCAGGTCTGCCTCTGGGCATGTGTATGCAGGTCTGCCTCTGGGCATGTGTATGCAGGTCTGCCTCTGGGCATGTGTATGCAGGTCTGACTCTGGGCATGTGTATGCAGGTGGGCATGTGTATGCAGGTCTGACTCTGGGCATGTGTATGCAGGTGGGCATGTGTATGCAGGTCTGACTCTGGGCATGTGTATGCAGGTGGGCATGTGTATGCAGGTCTGACTCTGGGCATGTGTATGCAGGTCTGCCTCTGGGCATGTGTATGCAGGTCTGCCCCTGGGCATGTGTATGCAGGTCTGCCTCTGGGCATGTGTATGCAGGTCTGCCTCTGGGCATGTGTATGCAGGTCTGCCCCATGGCATGTGTATGCAGGTCTGCCTCTGGGCATGTGTATGCAGGTCTGCCTCTGGGCATGTGTATGCAGGTGGGCATGTGTATGCAGGTCTGCCTCTGGGCATGTGTATGCAGGTCTGCCCCTGGGCATGTGTATGCAGGTCTGCCTCTGGGCATGTGTATGCAGGTCTGCCTCTGGGCATGTGTATGCAGGTCTGCCCCTGGGCATGTGTATGCAGGTCTGCCTCTGGGCATGTGTATGCAGGTCTGCCTCTGGGCATGTGTATGCAGGTGGGCATGTGTATGCAGGTCTGACTCTGGGCATGTGTATGCAGGTCTGCCTCTGGGCATGTGTATGCAGGTCTGCCTCTGGGCATGTGTATGCAGGTCTGCCTCTGGGCATGTGTATGCAGGTGGGCATGTGTATGCAGGTCTGCCCCTGGGCATGTGTATGCAGGTCTGCCTCTGGGCATGTGTATGCAGGTGGGCATGTGTATGCAGGTCTGCCCCTGGGCATGTGTATGCAGGTGGCCATGTGTCTGCAGGTCTGCCCCTGGGCATGTGTATGCAGGTGGGCATGTGTATGCAGGTCTGCCTCTGGGCACGTGTCTGCAGGTCTGCCTCTGGGCATGTGTATGCAGGTGGGCATGTGTATGCAGGTCTGCCTCTGGGCATGTGTATGCAGGTCTGCCCCTGGGCATGTGTATGCAGGTCTGCCTCTGGGCATGTGTATGCAGGTCTGCCTCTGGGCATGTGTATGCAGGTGTGCCCCTGGGCATGTGTATGCAGGTCTGCCTCTGGGCATGTGTATGCAGGTCTGCCTCTGGGCATGTGTATGCAGGTCTGCCCCTGGGCATGTGTATGCAGGTCTGCCTCTGGGCATGTGTATGCAGGTCTGCCTCTGGGCATGTGTATGCAGGTGGGCATGTGTATGCAGGTCTGACTCTGGGCATGTGTATGCAGGTCTGCCTCTGGGCATGTGTATGCAGGTCTGCCTCTGGGCATGTGTATGCAGGTCTGCCTCTGGGCATGTGTATGCAGGTCTGACTCTGGGCATGTGTATGCAGGTCTGCCTCTGGGCATGTGTATGCAGGTGGGCATGTGTATGCAGGTCTGCCCCTGGGCATGTGTATGCAGGTCTGCCTCTGGGCATGTGTATGCAGGTGGGCATGTGTATGCAGGTCTGCCCCTGGGCATGTGTATGCAGGTGGGCATGTGTATGCAGGTCTGCCTCTGGGCACGTGTCTGCAGGTCTGCCTCTGGGCATGTGTATGCAGGTGGGCATGTGTATGCAGGTCTGACTCTGGGCATGTGTATGCAGGTCTGCCTCTGGGCATGTGTATGCAGGTCTGCCTCTGGGCATGTGTATGCAGGTCTGCCTCTGGGCATGTGTATGCAGGTCTGCCTCTGGGCATGTGTATGCAGGTCTGCCTCTGGGCATGTGTATGCAGGTCTGCCTCTGGGCATGTGTATGTAGGTCTGCCTCTGGGCATGTGTATGCAGGTCAGCCCCTGGGCATGTGTATGCAGGTCTGCCTCTGGGCATGTGTATGCAGGTCTGCCTCTGGGCATGTGTATGCAGGTCTGCCTCTGGGCATGTGCATGCAGGTCTGCCTATGGGCATGTGTATGCAGGTCTGCCTCTGGGCATGTGTATGCAGGTCTGCCCCTGGGCATGTGTATGCAGGTCTGCCTCTGGGCATGTGTATGCAGGTCTGCCTCTGGGCATGTGTATGCAGGTCTGCCTCTGGGCATGTGTATGCAGGTCTGCCTCTGGGCATGTGTATGCAGGTCTGCCTCTGGGCATGTGTATGCAGGTCTGCCTCTGGGCATGTGTATGCAGGTCTGCCTCTGGGCATGTGTATGCAGGTCTGCCTCTGGGCATGTGTATGCAGGTCTGCCCCTGGGCATGTGTATGCAGGTCTGCCTCTGGGCATGTGTATGCAGGTCTGCCTCTGGGCATGTGTATGCAGGTCTGCCTCTGGGCATGTGTATGCAGGTCTGCCTCTGGGCATGTGTATGCAGGTCTGCCTCTGGGCATGCGTATGCAGATCTGCCTCTGGGCATGTGTATGCAGGTCAGCCCCTGGGCATGTGTATGCAGGTCTGCCTCTGGGCATGTGTATGCAGGTCTGCCTCTGGGCATGTGTATGCAGGTCTGCCTCTGGGCATGTGCATGCAGGTCTGCCTCTGGGCATGTGTATGCAGGTCTGCCTCTGGGCATGTGTATGCAGGTGTGCCCCTGGGCATGTGTATGCAGGTCTGCCTCTGGGCATGTGTATGCAGGTCTGCCTCTGGGCATGTGTATGCAGGTCTGCCTCTGGGCATGTGTATGCAGGTCTGCCTCTGGGCATGTGTATCCAGGTCTGCCTCTGGGCATGTGTATGCAGGTCTGCCTCTGGGCATGTGTATGCAGGTCTGCCTCTGGGCATGTGTATGCAGGTCTGCCTCTGGGCATGTGTATGCAGGTCTGCCCCTGGGCATGTGTATGCAGGTCTGCCTCTGGGCATGTGTATGCAGGTCTGACTCTGGGCATGTGTATGCAGGTCTGCCTCTGGGCATGTGTATGCAGGTCTGACTCTGGGCATGTGTATGCAGGTCTGCCCCTGGGCATGTGTATGCAGGTCTGCCTCTGGGCATGTGTATGCAGGTCTGACTCTGGGCATGTGTATGCAGGTCTGCCCCTGGGCATGTGTATGCAGGTCTGCTTCTGGGCATGTGTATGCAGGTCTGCCTCTGGGCATGTGTATGCAGGTCTGCCCCTGGGCATGTGTATGCAGGTGGGCATGTGTATGCAGGTCTGACTCTGGGCATGTGTATGCAGGTCTGCCTCTGGGCATGTGTATGCAGGTCTGCCTCTGGGCATGTGTATGCAGGTCTGCCTCTGGGCATGTGTATGCAGGTCTGCCTCTGGGCATGTGTATGCAGGTATGCCTCTGGGCATGTGTATGCAGGTCTGCCTCTGGGCATGTGTATGCAGGTCTGCCTCTGGGCATGTGTATGCAGGTCTGCCTCTGGGCATGTGTATGCAGGTCTGCCTCTGGGCATGTGTATGCAGGTCTGCCTCTGGGCATGTGTATGCAGGTCTGCCTCTGGGCATGTGTATGCAGGTCTGCCTCTGGGCATGTGTATGCAGGTCTGACTCTGGGCATGTGTATGCAGGTCTGACTCTGGGCATGTGTATGCAGGTCTGACTCTGGGCATGTGTATGCAGGTGGGCATGTGTATGCAGGTCTGCCCCTGGGCATGTGTATGCAGGTCTGACTCTGGGCATGTGTATGCAGGTCTGCCTCTGGGCATGTGTATGCAGGTCTGCCCCATGGCATGTGTATGCAGGTCTGCCTCTGGGCATGTGTATGCAGGTCTGCCTCTTGGCATGTGTATGCAGGTGTGCCCCTGGGCATGTGTATGCAGGTCTGCCTCTGGGCATGTGTATGCAGGTCTGCCTCTGGGCATGTGTATGCAGGTCTGCCCCTGGGCATGTGTATGCAGGTCTGCCTCTGGGCATGTGTATGCAGGTCTGCCTCTGGGCATGTGTATGCAGGTGGGCATGTGTATGCAGGTCTGACTCTGGGCATGTGTATGCAGGTCTGCCTCTGGGCATGTGTATGCAGGTCTGCCTCTGGGCATGTGTATGCAGGTCTGCCTCTGGGCATGTGTATGCAGGTCTGACTCTGGGCATGTGTATGCAGGTCTGCCTCTGGGCATGTGTATGCAGGTGGGCATGTGTATGCAGGTCTGCCCCTGGGCATGTGTATGCAGGTCTGCCTCTGGGCATGTGTATGCAGGTGGGCATGTGTATGCAGGTCTGCCCCTGGGCATGTGTATGCAGGTGGGCATGTGTATGCAGGTCTGCCTCTGGGCACGTGTCTGCAGGTCTGCCTCTGGGCATGTGTATGCAGGTGGGCATGTGTATGCAGGTCTGACTCTGGGCATGTGTATGCAGGTCTGCCTCTGGGCATGTGTATGCAGGTCTGCCTCTGGGCATGTGTATGCAGGTCTGCCTCTGGGCATGTGTATGCAGGTCTGCCTCTGGGCATGTGTATGCAGGTCTGCCTCTGGGCATGTGTATGCAGGTCTGCCTCTGGGCATGTGTATGCAGGTCTGCCTCTGGGCATGTGTATGCAGGTCTGCCTCTGGGCATGTGTATGCAGGTCTGCCTCTGGGCATGTGTATGCAGGTCTGCCTCTGGGCATGTGTATGCAGGTCTGCCTATGGGCATGTGTATGCAGGTCTGCCTCTGGGCATGTGTATGCAGGTCTGCCTCTGGGCATGTGTATGCAGGTCTGCCTCTGGGCATGTGTATGCAGGTCTGACTCTGGGCATGTGTATGCAGGTGGGCATGTGTATGCAGGTCTGACTCTGGGCATGTGTATGCAGGTGGGCATGTGTATGCAGGTCTGACTCTGGGCATGTGTATGCAGGTGGGCATGTGTATGCAGGTCTGACTCTGGGCATGTGTATGCAGGTCTGCCTCTGGGCATGTGTATGCAGGTCTGCCTCTGGGCATGTGTATGCAGGTCTGCCTCTGGGCATGTGTATGCAGGTCTGCCTCTGGGCATGTGTATGCAGGTCTGCCTCTGGGCATGTGTATGCAGGTCTGCCTCTGGGCATGTGTATGCAGGTCTGCCTCTGGGCATGTGTATGCAGGTCTGCCTCTGGGCATGTGTATGCAGGTCTGCCTCTGGGCATGTGTATGCAGGTCTGCCTCTGGGCATGTGTATGCAGGTCTGCCTATGGGCATGTGTATGCAGGTCTGCCTCTGGGCATGTGTATGCAGGTCTGCCTCTGGGCATGTGTATGCAGGTCTGCCTCTGGGCATGTGTATGCAGGTCTGACTCTGGGCATGTGTATGCAGGTGGGCATGTGTATGCAGGTCTGACTCTGGGCATGTGTATGCAGGTGGGCATGTGTATGCAGGTCTGACTCTGGGCATGTGTATGCAGGTGGGCATGTGTATGCAGGTCTGACTCTGGGCATGTGTATGCAGATCTGCCTCTGGGCATGTGTATGCAGGTCTGCCGCTGGGCATGTGTATGCAGGTCTGCCTCTGGGCATGTGTATGCAGGTCTGCCTCTGGGCATGTGTATGCAGGTCTGCCCCTGGGCATGTGTATGCAGGTCTGCCTCTGGGCATGTGTATGCAGGTCTGCCTCTGGGCATGTGTATGCAGGTGGGCATGTGTATGCAGGTCTGCCTCTGGGCATGTGTATGCAGGTCTGCCCCTGGGCATGTGTATGCAGGTCTGCCTCTGGGCATGTGTATGCAGGTCTGCCTCTGGGCATGTGTATGCAGGTCTGCCTCTGGGCATGTGTATGCAGGTCTGCCCCTGGGCATGTGTATGCAGGTCTGCCTCTGGGCATGTGTATGCAGGTCTGCCTCTGGGCATGTGTATCCAGGTGGGCATGTGTATGCAGGTCTGACTCTGGGCATGTGTATGCAGGTCTGCCTCTGGGCATGTGTATGCAGGTCTGCCTCTGGGCATGTGTATGCAGGTCTGCCTCTGGGCATGTGTATGCAGGTCTGCCTCTGGGCATGTGTATGCAGGTGGGCATGTGTATGCAGGTCTGCCCCTGGGCATGTGTATGCAGGTCTGCCTCTGGGCATGTGTATGCAGGTGGGCATGTGTATGCAGGTCTGCCCCTGGGCATGTGTATGCAGGTGGGCATGTGTATGCAGGTCTGCCTCTGGGCACGTGTCTGCAGGTCTGCCTCTGGGCATGTGTATGCAGGTGTGCCTCTGGGCATGTGTATGCAGGTCTGCCTCTGGGCATGTGTATGCAGGTCTGACTCTGGGCATGTGTATGCAGGTGGGCATGTGTATGCAGGTCTGACTCTGGGCATGTGTATGCAGGTCTGCCTCTGGGCATGTGTATGCAGGTGGGCATGTGTATGCAGGTCTGACTCTGGGCATGTGTATGCAGGTCTGCCCCTGGGCATGTGTATGCAGGTCTGCCTCTGGGCATGTGTATGCAGGTCTGACTCTGGGCATGTGTATGCAGGTCTGCCCCTGGGCATGTGTATGCAGGTCTGCTTCTGGGCATGTGTATGCAGGTCTGCCTCTGGGCATGTGTATGCAGGTCAGCCCCTGGGCATGTGTATGCAGGTCTGCCTCTGGGCATGTGTATGCAGGTGGGCATGTGTATGCAGGTCTGCCTCTGGGCATGTGTATGCAGGTCTGCCCCTGGGCATGTGTATGCAGGTCTGACTCTGGGCATGTGTATGCAGGTCTGCCCCTGGGCATGTGTATGCAGGTCTGACTCTGGGCATGTGTATGCAGGTCAGCCCCTGGGCATGTGTATGCAGGTCTGCCTCTGGGCATGTGTATGCAGATCTGCCTCTGGGCATGTGCATGCAGGTCTGACTCTGGGCATGTGTATGCAGGTCTGCCCCTGGGCATGTGTATGCAGGTCTGCCTCTGGGCATGTGTATGCAGGTCTGCCTCTGGGCATGTGTATGCAGGTCTGCCCCTGGGCATGTGTATGCAGGTCTGACTCTGGGCATGTGTATGCAGATCTGCCTCTGGGCATGTGTATGCAGGTCTGCCTCTGGGCATGTGTATGCAGGTCTGCCCCTGGGCATGTGTATGCAGGTCTGCCCCTGGGCATGTGTATGCAGGTCTGACTCTGGGCATGTGTATGCAGGTCTGCCTCTGGGCATGTGTATGCAGGTCTGACTCTGGGCATGTGTATGCAGGTCTGCCTCTGGGCATGTGTATGCAGGTCTGACTCTGGGCATGTGTATGCAGGTCTGCCTCTGGGCATGTGCATGCAGGTCTGCCTCTGGGCATGTGCATGCAGATCTGCCTCTGGGCATGTGTATGCAGGTCTGCCTCTGGGCATGTGTATGCAGGTCTGCCCCTGGGCATGTGTATGCAGGTCTGACTCTGGGCATGTGTATGCAGGTCTGCCTCTGGGCATGTGTATGCAGATCTGCCTCTGGGCATGTGTATGCAGGTCAGCCCCTGGGCATGTGTATGCAGATCTGCCTCTGGGCATGTGTATGCAGGTCTGCCTCTGGGCATGTGTATGCAGGTCTGACTCTGGGCATGTGTATGCAGGTCTGCCCCTGGGCATGTGTATGCAGGTCTGCCTCTGGGCATGTGTATGCAGGTCTGCCTCTGGGCATGTGTATGCAGATCTGCCTCTGGGCATGTGTATGCAGATCTGCCTCTGGGCATGTCTATGCATGTCTGCCTCTGGGCATGTGTATGCAGATCTGCCTCTGGGCATGTGTATGCAGGTCTGCCTCTGGGCATGTGTATGCAGATCAACATACAGGACAATATTATTCCTATGCACAATCTAAAGCAAAAAGAACATTGAATCGGATGGTAAAGCATTGGACTGGTAACTGTGGTTATAATTCTGCCACCAGGAAAATGAAGCACTTAATAGGTGCTGATATTTACCAGATGACAAACCCAGAGCATGTTTTACTTGATCAGGGATAATCACCTTTTTATATGGAAATGTCAGTCTCCCCTAAACGTACTGCATGATTAAATAATATACTTAAGACCTTTATGAAGAGCTGATGGGTGGAAGTGCTGCACAGCACGCCATTGTTACAGAAGTAACATGTAAATAAGGAGCTCTCGCCTCCAATTCCATCTTTCCCAGGGAAGGGCCGAAATAAAAGTGAAAATCATGGGACTTCCTTCTTTAATAAATCGTGTGATATTTCTGCATCTGTGTATCAACCCAGAGGCTGCATGAGGTCTTATGTTTTAAACCCTAATCAAGTTAGGTTCGTTTTCTCCACTGAGTAACATTTTCAAGATATTTTTGCTTTTATTCTAACATGTTTCCGCTAGAATCTTTTTTGTGGGTTTCTGCTTCAAGACAATGGGGTCTTTGCATCAAGGGAAAGGAGGGTGCCCTTACACCCAGGACAAACACATGGGAGGCGTACTGTACCAAGGCAATTATAGGGCAAAGTTAACACAAAGAGTGACATCTTGCAGCTCTTTGTGTCAACGTTTTAAGGACTTGCAATTTGGGGCGCATTATATTACGCACCGATTATAAAGAGACGTATCAAATTCTATGTGCGTCACTTTCGCTCTCTATCAAAAAATGTGCCGGGTCGCAGGTGACGTAAACCTTCTTGTAATAATCTGAACATGCGTGTTACATGTGACCCAATTTCTGCATCAGCCTGTGTTACATGTATGTAAGACACTGTCAATGTTCGCAAACTGACAAACGGGGTTCGTTTGATAATGAGTAATTTCTTGTAAGTGTAAGTGGGTCACCCCCGGTTCCCCTGATCTTCCTTTGCCCCCTGCCTTACCCCTGTGGCAGTGGAGGAAGGGGACGGCGACTTCTCCCGGCGGGCACCTCCCTCTTGGTTATGGCGCGAGCTTCGCCCATGCGCAGTAAAGATCGCGCACGCGGTCCCCATAGAAAAGAGCTGTACCATGAACTACAATTCCCAGCAGCCTCTGGGGACTGCACTTTCACCCTTGTCACAGGCAGCATTGAAGCCAATAGAGCTGGCAGATTCTCATGCTGCAGAGTTGCAACAATGTTGTGTGCAGAAAGGGTTTTTGTTAGTCAGAGACCGGAGCAGCCCAGGGAAGGAGGTAGGGTACAGGAGTCGGGGACTCCCTGTACTAGGCCAGCACCCCCAGGGCCCGAGATAGCTCAGCTCCCCAGTAAAGTGAGTGTTGCCAGGGGCAGCCCTCAGGTTAGGGACCCTGCCACTTACATTAGTGGGAGCTGGGAAAGAAAGGTTACAGAGAGTTGGAGTCAGGGAGCTGTGAGGGAAGGAAGGGTGCGGAGAGCGAGTGCAGCTCCTGCCCCATATAGGTACCTACACCCCAGGTAGGCCCCAACTCCCCACTAGATTAGTGGGTAAGTGTTTAGGGAGGCCCGAGATAGGGACACTGCCCTTAGTGTAGAGTGCTGCCTTGTCAGAGTCACGGCTGTTAGTGCTGTGAGGTCTGACAGGCAGGCACCTTGTTGCGCAGCACGTTGGCTGCAGCATCCAGTGAGCTACAGCTTGCTGCTGTAGGCACTGGGACTCGGTAAGTGTTATTAAGCATAGTCAGGCCGGGAAGAGTTAGGGGAGTGGGGCAGGTTATTAACCCCTGTTAGGCCTCTAGGAGTTTTCCCCAAAGCCACTTTAGGTTGCGGTACCACAGGGACAGGCCCTAGGTTAGGGTTCCTGTCACGTTAGTACCAAGTGTTAGTTAGGGACTCAGCGGACGCTGCGGTTCCTGTAAAGCGGTTCGGACCCACGTTGGGGTCCGCAGAGACTATTCCAGAGGGAGACCGCCCTGGCGGTCTGCGTACAAAGGAGTTCGGTTGGAGGATCAGATGGATTCATCACACGTCTGACCCTTTGCGAAGCCAGTTGCTGATCCGAGTACCGGAGTGCTCGGCAGGTACCATACAGTCATAAGTGCACCAACGGGCCCCTTAGTGTAACTGTGACTGCGCAGTCACCCACGTTCTCTCCAAGAGTGCGGGACATTGGGTGGGATTCTCGGGACACTGGGTGGGCTCACCTGGTGTTGGGGAAGCGTCCTGCGTGACGCAGTAGGTGTCTCCTCTAGAGAGGGACACAGGTTATATTATTGTATTGTAGTGATATATGTTGTTTGCATGTTAGTAAAGTCCTTAGTTATTATACCTCACCGTGTATGTTATTATTGATTGTCCTGCGAGGAACCACTCCCCCTCTGGTGGGAGCCATCGCAGGTGGAGGCGCTGAATTGAGTAAGTGGTTACCCCTAGTATAATTGCCCCAGGTTCCCCGTGGCGGAAGCTCAGCCCTCCTGCGAGCCAACAGGTAACGCACCACACCCGAGTAACATTGTATGTTCTCCTTCACCCCACACTAAATCTGCGATTGGGGGGGGGGAATACCCGTTACATTTGGAGGCGCTGCTGAGAGAGACCTGGGGTGCCCTGTTTTCATTTTTTCCAAATTGCCCAATTTAGATTTTTCACCATGTTTGGGCCTGCAAGCCATGAGGCCCACGAACGAACCAAGAGGACAGAAGTATCCCCGCGACATGTGCTAGTAGTAGGGGATGTTCCCAGTAGTGCCGTGAAGTTGAGGGAAATTTGTGAGGCCCTAGGGAGACTCCTGGGCATAGACCAAGGGTGGAAGAGGATAGAGCACCGGTACGACCCCACTGACCAGTGTTGTAGACTATGGCTAGTAACGGATCAGGAAATATGCCGGGAAAATGTCCCTCTGACCTTGCATTTCCCAGAGGCCCCACCAGAAGGCTACCCTCTTGCATACTCAGAGAGCCTTAGTGAGATTACCCGACCTGTGATCAAAATGGAGGCTCCCTCATCAAGGGAGTCACACCTAAAATGGCGTCTCCCGCCAAAGCAGGAGAGCACATGTGCTGCTGTCTGCAAGCCTGCACCAAATTGTGTTGCAGAAATCCGTCCGGGACTGGCGGGAAAACCAGAGCTCCGCCCCTGCAATGTGAGTGACTCAGTGATAGAGCGAGCCCCTCCTTTACATTCCACCAGGGGGAGCAAGCAAAGTGAACAACCATCAGCAACTGCTGTTCCCATTAAAAACAGTACAGAATGCAGAGAAATACACCCTCATTTATATGGAGCATGGCGGTCTAAAGGGGGGAAAATATCCTTTCTGGTGTGCCCGTGCCTACAAAAGGACTTGAGTCTATCTGGTGGTATGGACTTTAACCATTTTAGGCTACCAATAGAATATCGGGTGGCTGTGGTGGAGGACGAGGGGTGTATACGATGTGTTTGTAATCAGTGTGACTTCCCAGGTGGCAAACAGACCTGGGGCCCCAAGTGTGCCAGCTGCGGGGCACAGTTTCTAAAGCCTGTGCTGCTGCAGTCTACAGTCCCAGATCCCAAGCAGGAATCTCAGATGGCAGAACACAGAGATGAAGATGCTGTTACTTGCTCTACCTCAACCACGGAGGTGGAGGAGCTGACAGACAAGGCTGCCCTAGTCCCCCGTTGCAACCAAGAGGGAAGGACTGAGGCCCAGCCAGCTACGGAAAAGGACGAACCATCGGTGGCGATGCGCCTACCGGCGAATCACCCCAGCAGTGAGACAGAGGAATCAGAGGGTAAGGTGTCTGTACCCCCATCTTCTTTCAGTGAATTCAGCCGCCAGCCACTCGTGGTGATGCGCCAGCCGGCGGACCACACCAGTGAAGTTGGGGCCAAAGAATCACCTACTTCAGTTACAGTGTATTCAGGTACTGTGGGCCTTGTGCCCTACAACGGCCAGTCCGGCCTACAGAGGTACCATCGGTCCCAGGCGTGGGATCAGTACCTGCTACCGACGACAAGGGTGAGTTGACTGCCCCAGGGGTGTCGGGTGTGAGCCTCCAGGTGACCGCGGAGCACGATAGCTTCTTAAGTCTGGACACCCGGGCGAATGGCTCCACTCGACATCGCGTCCTGGCGGAGGTGTCCCCCCTAGAAGCTGTTCCGCCGTGCGAGTGGACCAGTATCTACCGCATACCGTTCAGTTGAAGAGAACAGTCAGCTCTGTCGTGGTGTCAGGTGAAGCACAGAAGATACCTGACAGTGTTCCAGAAGAAGAGAAAACCATTGCAAGCCAGCAGAGTGGTAAGGAACCCCCTTGCCCCCCACAGGCTCCGATGGAGGTGGCCGTGAAAAAGGCCAGAGTTACGGCTCCTGAACTGAGTATGAGCCCGTGCGCTCCAACCCATATGGTCCCAGGACTGGGATCAAACGCTCCCGAGTTTCAGGACAGTGAGTGGACTGTCCCAGACGTGTTGTGGACAGGTCCCGATACAGCCGAGGTGGGAACTGACAGCGTCCCCGAGGACCTGTTGGCCACCGCGAATCACTGCAATGGTAAAGTATCTACTCTTTACCCCCTGCCAGGCGAGGCAGAGACTTTGAGTAAAGAGACAGTGTCCTATTCTCGCTTCTCAATGGAAGCTGTGTACGTACGTAGGAACAAGGACTGTGTGGCACGGGAGCTAGTAGAAGTTGCCTCCTTTGCACCCAAGAAGAAGCGGCCCATCCGCCAAGTAGTGGACCGCGGGAAAGGTCCTGGCCTCCTGGTCTACCGCATCCATGCCGCGGATGGCCGGGTAAAGGTCTGGCCAAGAGACACTGTGCTATTCCTTCCACCAGGGGGAGGAAGTAGTATGGAACCAGTGACTGTTGCACATGACCACAATCTCAAAGAGTCTACAGAGACTCCAGTGTCGGTAACGGAGACTACCCAGGCGGAGGCTCACCAAAGTCAGAGTGAGGTACCCCCACATTATCAGTTAAGGGCACCCCACAGTTGGTCTCAGCAAACAGCTAACACTCAGCTGGCCTCGGGTATTACTGTGTGTGATAGGCCATGTATCAGAGATGTTAAAGTCAACATGTTAAGTTGTACAGTTTATGCAATGCATTTTTATTGTGTAACTTTCTGTAATGTGACGCTGTTCTCCAAGCGGGGACGTTGGTATTTTCACCAGGGGGAGAGTGTAAGTGGGTCACCCCCGGTTCCCCTGATCTTCCTTTGCCCCCTGCCTTACCCCTGTGGCAATGGAGGAAGGGGAAGGCGACTTCTCCCGGCGGGCACCTCCCTCTTGGTTATGGCGCGAGCTTCGCCCATGCGCAGTAAAGATCGCGCACGCGGTCCCCATAGAAAAGAGCTGTACCATGAACTACAATTCCCAGCAGCCTCTGGGGACTGCACTTTCACCCTTGTCGCAGGCAGCATTGAAGCCAATAGAGCTGGCAGATTCTCATGCTGCAGAGTTGCAACAATGTTGTGTGCAGACAGGATTTTTGTTAGTCAGAGACCGGAGCAGCCCAGGGAAGGAGGTAGGGTACAGGAGTCGGGGACTCCCTGTACTAGGCCAGCACCCCCAGGGCCCGAGATAGCTCAGCTCCCCAGTAAAGTGAGTGTTGCTAGGGGCAGCCCTCAGGTTAGGGACCATGCCACTTACATTAGTGGGAGCTGGGAAAGAAAGGTTACAGAGAGTTGGAGTCAGGGAGCTGTGAGGGAAGGAAGGGTGTGGGGAGCGAGTGCAGCTCCTGCCCCATATAGGTACCTACACCCCAGGTAGGCCCCAACTCCCCACTAGATTAGTGGGTAAGTGTTTAGGGAGGCCCGATATAGGGACACTGCCCTTAGTGTAGAGTGCTGCCTTGTCAGAGTCACGGCTGTTAGTGCTGTGAGGTCTGACAGGCAGGCACCTTGTTGCGCAGCACGTTGGTTGCCAGCATCCAGTGAGCTACAGCTTGCTGCTGTAGGCACTGGGACTCGGTAAGTGTTATTAAGCATAGTCAGGCCGGGAAGAGTTAGGGGAGTGGGGCAGGTTATTAACCCCTGTTAGGCCTCTAGGAGTTTTCCCCAAAGCCACTTTAGGTTGCGGTACCAAAGGGACAGGCCCTAGGTTAGGGTTCCTGTCACGTTAGTACCAAGTGTTAGTTAGGGACTCAGCGGACGCTGCGGTTCCTGTAAAGCGGTTCGGACCCACGTTGGGGTCCGCAGAGACTATTCCAGAGGGAGACCGCCCTGGCGGTCTGCGTACAAAGGAGTTCGGTTGGAGGATCAGACGGATTCATCACACGTCTGACCCTTTGCGAAGCCAGTTGCTGATCCGAGTACCGGAGTGCTCGGCAGGTACCATACAGTCATAAGTGCACCAACGGGCCCCTTAGTGTAACTGTGACTGCGCAGTCACCCACGTTCTCTCCAAGAGTGCGGGACATTGGGTGGGATTCTCGGGACACTGGGTGGGCTCACCTGGTGTTGGGGAAGCGTCCTGCGTGACGCAGTAGGTGTCTCCTCTAGAGAGGGACACAGGTTATATTATTGTATTGTAGTGATATATGTTGTTTGCATGTTAGTAAAGTCCTTAGTTATTATACCTCACCGTGTATGTTATTATTGATTGTCCTGCGAGGAACCACTCCCCCTCTGGTGGGAGCCATCGCAGGTGGAGGCGCTGAATTGAGTAAGTGGTTACCCCTAGTATAACTGGAGTGCGGTGATGACTCATGACCTGTGTGTAGCCTATCAGGGATAGGTGCAGTCCATGGGCCCGCCCCTGCTCTCTGAGGAAGAGGGGTATCCAAAAGTTAGTTAGTCTTTCTCTGGAGAGAGAGGAGAGAGCATGGGCTGTCAGTCTCTCCCATTGTGAGGATCAGCTGGCCCACTCCAGGCTCAGGACTGGAGAATATCAAGACTCATTACCCCTACTATTGAGGTAGGCACGATCTAGAAGTCTGGGACTTCAAAAGACCTTACAGCACTGTAGGAGGAATTGCAGTGGCTGTATATCATGATGCACAATAAAGATCCTCGTTCACTTTTCACCTGCCTGAGTGTCAGCTCCTGGGCAGAGTGGAGTACGTGTGCAGCGGTGGGAACTGATCTCCGGAATATCCTTGAGCCCACTACAGCTGGAGGCGCTGATTACCATGAGAAGAACTGCAATAACCAGAACCCAAAAGCCTGTCCTGTTCGCCCTACAACAATGCGGAAGCTCAAGATTTCCTGCTCCCAACAGGTATGCACCATGACACCCCATGTAGCAGTAGAATCTCCCAGAGAAGGGGAAAACAGGGCTACACATGCAAAATGGATACTAAAAACATAACAGATAAAAAGGAAACAGAACATCACTTTCAATCCTTCTACCCCCCCCCCCCCAGGCCATTTCAGTAATATATCCCCAGTATCTTCATTTCAGCAATATTACTTCATCAACACTTAATGAAATATGTTACATGTGTAACGGGTATTCCCCCTACCCCAATCGCAGATAGAGTGCATATGAGGGGGAACCTATATGTTACCAGGTGTGGTGCAGTACCTGTTAGGCTCACAGGAGGCCTGAGCCTCCGCTAGTGAGAACCTGGGGTGAGTCCTCTGGAACGATCTTACTTACAGCGCCTCCACCTGTGTAGGATTCTAGGAGTGTAGAATGTACCCCACACTGGACCCACATATATGAACCACATACACAGGAGTATAAGTATAACCGTTTACTATATGCAGCATCAAACACGACACAATACACATCAGCAATAATAACTGTGTCCCTCTGTAACTCTACTCCCCATAGGTGATAACCCCACACCATGTACCAAAGTCCCAAATGTCATTCACTCCCACTTAGGAGTGTATACCCCGTGCCCACCACCGTGTACCCCCACACCGTGTCCATGGTATAACCCTTATCCCGTGGTCAGCGCTGCCACTATGTGTGAGTACTCTGTAGTTGGTGCACTTAGTTAACAATACCTGCCCAGTGCGGCTGCACCTGGGTGTTCAAATGATCTTTGAAAAGGATCCGACGACATCCGGGGCGACGTCCGGGTCCACCAGCGCGGTGCTCAGTCCGGCTGTCCACCGGGAGATGATTCCGCTCTCTCAGCAGAGTAGGCTTGATCCCAAGCCTCGGAATGTGAAGCGCAGCGTCCGCCGTGTCCCTACTTGTACTGCTGACACTAAAAGGGGCAGGGTCCCTAACCTAGGGCCTGTCCCTGCAGTAACACAATACTACTGAGTGGCTCGGGAGCTAACTAGGGCCTAGGGGGCTGCTGGCCTAGGGCAGTGGTCACTGACCCCTGCACCCTCACCTCCTTTCCCTAGACTCTCCTGGCGCCGACTAACGTGGGCTCTGCGCGCAAAATGTATCAATCCCTCAGAGCAGGGAGATACTCCAGCCCTATTGGCTCCCTGGCGTCATATGGTGCGTCCTGAGGCTCATGGGACATGTAGTCCCTTCCAAGAGCCTTCCCTGGTAGGCTAGTGTAGCAGGCGCGATCACTGCGCATGCGCAATGACTCTGATCGCCGCCACATCTCCTTCTTGCATTGCGCATGCGCGAAGAACAACATGGTGGTGCCCTGCACTGTCGGGCTGCCACGGAGCCTCCGGAGCACCGGAGCGCTCCCTGCTCAGCCCCCATCCTCCAGAAGTGCTGGCGGGTCCACCGCTTGGCTCCGGCGGCACTCGCCCTTGCCTCTGAGAGCGGAGGTAACGGGGGTCTGGCGCTACACACTCCCCCTGGTAAAAACCCCAACGACCTCGCTTGGGCCACAACTTAAGCAACTATATACAGCAGTTATAGAATGAAAAATGCAGTAACAAACATACAACTAATCACGTCATATCAGCTCTATATGACATTGTACATTTCACTGAACATTACAATGACGGACTGAACTCTACTGCGAGCCCACTGCTGAGCCTCATAATGGGGTGCCCCAATTTGGTCATAGGTTACCCGGGTTGGAGGATACCTTACTCTTTGGCTCCGACGGAGTTGTTCTTCAGCAACTCGATCTGGGGAGTAATAGGTACAGTCCTGAGGCTCAGCCTCTTCCCTTGAGGGGAGAAATGTCTCTGAACAGTCTCTATTTGGTACAAAGCACAGGCTCTGTGGATCCAAAGGTTGGCCGGTTGGGTCCACCTTAGTAGGCGTTGGCCTACGGGGCCCTTTACCCGTAGCTCCTCCGGGAGATGTCCCTTCCGTGGAATAGTCCCTTTGAGAGGGTCCTTCCATAGAATCTTCCGGAGTTTCAGAGTTGGTATAATTATTTACAGTCTCTTGGCCAATCTCTGATGAACCGGACTCACCGTTCAGCGGTGTGGGCAGTATTTCTGCCTCCTCGTCTCCCACTTGTGGAATGAGGAGAAGATGATTACGATGCCAGACCTTTACCCGGCCTTCAGTGTCTTTGATGTGATAGACCGGGAGGCCAGGCATCTGTGACTCTACCTCATATACACCATCTCTCCATCGGTCGGCCAATTTATGTTTTCCAGGGACTCCCAGATTACGAAGCAACACAGCGTCCCCAGGACGAAGCTCCCGATGTTTGACTTTATGGTCGTATCGTCTTTTATTGTCCGCATTCAGTTTAACGGTAGACTTCTCGGCCTGTTGGTAAGCCTGTTGCAAAATGTCCTGAAGTCTCTACACATTTTTGAAATGGGTAGCATTGTGTATCCCATTCGTTGAAACTCTAAGACGTACATCTACTGGCAGTCTCGCCTCTCGTCCAAACATAAGGAAGTATGGGGAGAATCCAGTTGACTCGTGGAGAGTACAGTTGTACGTGTGGACCATGGCCTTCACGTGTCGACTCCATTCAGTCTTCTGAGCACCCTTTAGGGTTTCGAGCATGTCCAATAAGGTCGTATTAAATCGTTCTGGCAAAGCGTCTCCTTCGGGGTGGTACGGAGTCGTCCGCGATTTAGCGATGTTCAGCATTTTGAGCAATTCCCGGATCAAAGTGCTCTCAAAATCTCGACCTTGGTCTGAGTGAAGCCGGTTTGGAAGACCATAGTGAACGAAGTACTTCTCCCATAGTATTTTTGCCACTGTGATGGCTTTCTGGTCTTTAGTGGGGAAGTGCAAAAAAAGGGTTGTGAGGCGCTTCTAATAGAGGTGCAATAAATATAAATAAACTTGTGAATAATAAACCTTTTATAAAAAATGCTCATTAAATATAAGTGAATAATCAAAAAATAGTGAACTTCGCAGCTCAACCCTCTAAGGAGAAGATCCAGTTCCTCCTGTCGTTGATTGTAGGGAGAAGCTTGTGGGGTGCGCAGATGTCACCATATGTGGGGAAAGAAATATATATATACAGTAGTGTAGTATGTTCTACAAAATGAACAATTCAAAGAATCACGATTGGGAACTCACAATTTCCCAGTGAAAAATCAGCAGTGGGTATGGTATTGAAGACTCGGTCAGTGTGAAGTATCAGGAATCAGCAGAATAGTCCCTCAATGAAAGAGATGACACACTTAGTGCAACATTGCATGTTCCAATATAATATAATTATCCAAGGCAATAAGTATTGCACTTACATTGGGCACTATGTGCATAGACACATAACAATAATGATGCGCAGCTTGTGTATGTCACCAGCCCTGCTCCCGAGGTTGCTTCGCGTCACTTCCGGTTGGTCCGTTGCGTCACTTCCAGGTGCGATCGAACGCGAGAATGGAGTCACCGGGTTAGGGGGGTGCTGGATACACTTCTCAGACTGCTGCAGTTCAACTCTACGCGTTTCGCTGGCTTGGAAAATTGAACTCCTGACGAAGCTGCCAAGCCAGCCGAATGATGCTGATTACCGGATCTCTCACTTGGTAGTCCACCAGATCCTTCCATTGTATTACTTTGTCGTGGGTTATATTCATCCCTTTTGGATCGCAGTAAGCGGCGGGGAAAGCCTGCGACTGGGATCCTAAGGAGTCTGCAAACCGTAGTTTGGAGAAAGCCACTTGATCGTTGATGATGGCGGTGGTGCTACACATAGCTCACATCCCTGGGCCCGGGATTTCTTCCCACTCATCATTATCTGGAGTAGCACTTAGTCCTGGTTGTCGGGATAAAGCGACAGCTCCGATGTTCAAGGGCCCTGGCTTATATTTCAGTGAGAATTGGTAATTGTATAGGGCTTCCAGCCATCGGTGACCTGTTGCATCCAATTTGGCGGAGGTCTGAATGTACGTGAGGGGATTGTTGTCCGTCCTTACCTCAAACGTAACACCATAAAGATAATCATGGAGTTTTTCCGTGATCGCCCATTTGAGAGCTAGAAACTCTAACTTGTGTAAGGGGTATTTTTGTTCACTGGGTGTCAGACTGCGGCTGACGTAGGCTACGGGCTAAAGACCCTCTGGGTGCTTCTGATGTAGGACTGCGCCCAGTCCATTGAGACTGGCATCCACGTGCAAAACGTAGGGTTGTTCTGGATCAGCGTAGGCAAGCACCGGGGCTTCCATCAGACTTTTCTTCAGATTCAGGAAGGCCCTTTCACTTATAGCCGAATGGCTGACGAGCCGAAGTGGCCTTTCGTCCTGTATTTACGGGATATATCTTCAAAAGATTGTTGAGTGGTTTAGCTCGACTGGAGTACCCCTCTACGAAGCGACGGTAATATCCGCAGAAGCCCAGAAATGATCGTAGCTCCGTGACATTCTCAGGACGAGGCCAGTTCACTACCGCTTCTACTTTGGCCGGATCTGTGGCAATTCCTTGTGCAGACACGATGTGTCCCACGTAAGTCACCGAGGTGTGACAGAAACAGCACTTGTCGAGCGACAACTTCAACCCTTCTTTACCAAGACGGTCTATCACCTTAAGCAACCGCTCTTCATGCTCTTCCAGGGTCTTTCCGAAGACAATGATGTCATCCAGATAGACTAGACACTCCCGAGGATTCATGTCTCCGATAGTTTTCTCCATCAGTCGCTGGAAGGTAGCAGGGGCCCCACATATGCCTTGGGGCATACCCGTAAATTGGTAGAAACCCAGGGGGCAGACGAAGGCAGTCTTTTCCTGGTCCTCGGCACTCATAGGTACCTGGTAGTACCCAGATCGTAAATCAAGAACGCTGAACCATTGGCTCCCGGTTAGAGCATTCAGAATCTCTTTAATGCAAGGAAGGTTGTATTGGTCGGGTACCGTACGATTGTTCAGGGTTCAATAGTCGACACACAGTCTTACGGATCTGTTCTTCTTCCTTACCACAACTATGGGTGACGCGTAAGGACTCCGAGACTCCGTCACCATCCCAGTGGTCTCCATTTCTTTCAGGACGTTTCTTACATCGTCCACATCCCTGGGGGTGATGCGACGAGAGTGCTCACGGAACGGGGTGGCATCACTCAATCTAATGGTGTGTTGGGCGCTGCGACTGCAACCCACATCCATCTCACTGGTGGAAAATAAAGTCCGTAGTTCGTTCAACTTGGCGGTCAATCGACCTTTCTACTCAGTTGGCAGTGTCGAATCTCCGAAGTTGAAGTCCAGGTTGACTAACTGCTCACCCACTGCAGCGGCGTTCACTTGTGGTATTGTTCCCACAGGGCTGACCGGATATATGCTACCCAAACTCTGTCCTGCATCAAAGTCCATTGGGAATGGAGAAATATTCTGAACATATACATAGGTGCGTAGAGGCATTTTAGTCGTCCATTCTCTCACTTCGGGTATTACACTGTACCCTCACTGAAAGTCTTCCTCAGGGGTGCTCTCCAGAGAGAAGAGATGGTTGTTCTCATCTCGATCAGGATAACAGCACCAGACGGCCATACATTGCACTCCCCCTGGTAAAATGGTCGTCAGTCCGCGTTGACGATTGTAGAGGTCCCCGTGACGCTCTAAAGCATATACCCGGTTGCATTCTTCACGCAAGGCAGGAGTAGGGGGTTGGCCATAGGCAATTCGTTAGTCTCTTTCACGTATGACCTGATTACCGCTCGCACTATGTCGGTATTGGTTCCCAGGATGATCGAGTACTGGCACTGTTCTTGAGGTTCAGGGCACACCATGGCGTCTATATTCATGGGGTGTTTCTTGCCAATGTGTTCTGTTGGAGTATCTCCAGCTGGACCCTCACGATCCCCTCAATTGGGTAATCTTCGTTACTTAACCCCCTCACTTTCATGTGTTCCGCCGACCGCAAGGAGCAGTGCGTGAGTAGCTGATCGTAGAATTTTCGGTATATTATGGTCACCTGGGATCCGGTGTCCAGTAAGGCAGCGGCATAGACCCCTTCTAGTACAACACGTACTATAGCAGATGGGCCCACCTGACTGTATCCGTCCAGTGGGGGAACTTCATCACTAAGGCTTGGTTCCGGAGTGGCCACGGCGGGTTCAGGAGGAGTTCCAGAGATTTCAGTCTCTACCGTCTGTACGTGGCAGACCATTGACCGAGCTGAACCTCTTCTGTTGGGAGGTTTTTCGTCTGGGTCTCCCTTTTCTGGACAGTCCCGGGAGAAGTGGCCTTTCTGACCGCAGCCGTAACAGACGGTTTCACTGCGTTCGGGACGAACCTGGTACGGGGGAGGGGCTCTTCCTGATGGCCTGGACTTCGCGGAGGATGTCTGCGGCGGAGCCTCCTCCTCCTCCTGACATGGGGGTTTCTTAACCTTGGGAATGGAGGCTCCCTGGGTATCACTCTTGAGGAGTTCCTTGGTCTTCTTGGGAGTGTGTAACCTAGTATAGGCCTCATGACCCTTCACTTCATCCAGGAGGTCTTCTAGAGTAGGGTGGGTCCCCCTTTCATAGCGCGCATCTGATCATTACTACGATATGATGAGTGGGTATGGCTCCCCGCAGGAATTGAGTGCGCCTATACTCATTCACTTCTGAGGCCTTGATGACTTGGCGGGAACGTAGATCCCACAAGATCAATTGGATCCGTTGTATGAACTCTGAAAGTTCTTCCCCCTCTTTCTGGCGGAGATTGTAATACTTAGTCCATAACTCACTCACATCATCTTCCTTACCGTATGCCCGGGTAAGAGACTCCATCATCTGATGTGCGGTAACCTAAGTATGCTGATCTTTATACATCTTGATGGTAGTGGACGGAGGCGGGCGTAGGCACTCCATGATTCGTTGTCTTTTCACCGCATCAGGGCAGGTCCACTCTTCCAGTACCTGTGAAGCATATTCCTTCCAAACATCAAAAGCATCCTCACCGGTGGGAGTAGGTTTTACCCCTGAAAAGAGCTTTAACTTGTGGTATGGCTGAGGGGAGGGGGATTCATGCTTGGGCCCACCCAATTGTTGTATGGCCTGGGCTAGTAATTGGATTTCTCCCATTCTACTGGGGCTAAGGTTAGTGCTGGAGCTCCGCTTACTTGAACGACAATTGGTACAAGATAATACACTGACCTCATCCCTGCATATACTTTCGGGTGGGGACGGGGACAGGCGCATACTAGTCTCTAGCAAGTCTGTAATGGGGCTACAGGGTTCAAGTTTAATCGGCAGTTCAGGATAGATAACCGGACACCTGAGCTGAGGGCCCCGGGGAACCGCAAGTTGGATGGGCCTTGTTCTGGGGACAATTCGCATCCCCCTGTAACTAGTACGGTGCACCATAATTCGTTGGTGTCGGTGCGACGACCCAATATTCTGGCATCTTCTAAGCCGGGATATTGCATGAGTATTAGGCATAGCTCATAGGATGAGGCATTGGCGGGAAGTTGCCCTACAGCAAGGGTTTGTGAGGGCGGGACTTGCCTCGTTACCGCCCACGTGTACACCTCTTGGCGGGAAGGTAACGTGAATTCTAGCGACATGTTTAATGAGTTCGGGCACCCAGGGTCTGAATCACAGCAGCGCCTCCAAATGTAACGGGTATTCCCCCTACCCCAATCGCAGATAGAGTGCATGTGAGGGGGAACCTATATGTTACCAGGTGTGGTGCAGTACCTGTTAGGCTCACAGGAGACCTGAACCTCCGCTAGTGAGAGCCTGGGGTGAATCCTCTGCAACGATCTTACTTACAGCGCCTCCACCTGAGTAGGATTCTAGGAGTGTAGAATGTACCCCACACAGGAACCACATATAGTAACCACATACACAGGAGTATAAGTATAACAGTTTACTATATGCAGCATCAAACACGACACAATACACATCAGCAATAATAACTGTGTCTCTCTGTAACTCTACTCCCCATGGGTGATAACCCCACACCATGTACCAAAGTCCCAAATGTCATTCACTCCCACTTAGGAGTGTTTACTCCGTGCCCACCACCGTGTAGCCCCACACCGTATCCACAGTATAACCCTTGTCCCGTGGTCAGCGCTGCCACTGTGTGAGTACTCTGTAGTTGGTGCACTTAGTTAACAATACCTGCCCAGTGCGGCTGCACCTGGGCGTTCAAAGGATCTTTGAAAAGGATCCGACGACATCCGGGGCGACGTCCGGGTCCACCAGCGCGGTGCTCAGTCCGGCTGTCCACCGGGAAATGATTCCGCTCTCTCAGCAGAGTAGACTTGATCCCAAGCCTCAGAATGGGAATCGCAGCATCCGCCGTGTCCCTACTTGTACTGCTGACACTAAAAAGGGCAGGGTCCCTAACCTAGGGCCTGTCCCTGCAGTAACACAATACTACTGAGTGGCTCGGGGGATAACTAGGGCCTAGGGGGATGCTGGCCTAGGGCAGTGGTCACTGACCCCTGCACCCCCACCTCCTTCCCCTAGACTCTCCTGGTGCCGACTAACGTGGGCTCCGCGCGCGAAATGTATCAATCCCTCAGAGCAGGGAGATACTCCAGCCGTATTGGCTCCCTGGCGTCATGTGGTGCGTCCTGAGGCTCATGGGACATGTAGTCCCTTCCAAGAGCCTTCCCTGGTAGGCTAGTGTGGTGCGTGCGATCACTGCGCATGCGCAATGCCTCTGATCGCCGCCGCATCTCCTTCTTGCACTGCGCATGCGCAAAGAACAACATGGCACCGCCCTGCACTGTCGGGCCGCCGCGGAGCCTCCGGAGCGCTCCCTGCTCGGCCCCCACCCTCCAAAAGTGCCGACGGGTCCGCTGCTTAGCTCCGGCGGCACTGGCCCTTGCCCCTGAGGGCGGAGGTAACGGGGGTCCGGGGCTACACATGTAAAGCAGATTTGTATACCAGAATGTTTATGCTACCTCAGGTTTGGCAACTATTTTGGATACTGAGAAAAGCGAAGCAAATGGTGCACAAATATACACACTCCGCGTTATCTCACTATAATCTGTGCAACTCCTTCTTTAATTCTCTTATTCACACACCTCAAATCACAAACCGGCTTCCAGTCAGCACAATAGCTCAAAACTAACTACCTTAAAATTCACATGGACAGGCAAGAGATTAAAATGCATCTTTCAATGTATATTTCAATTTGCCAATTTATTGAGGAAGTTTCCTTGATACATATACCGCAATGCACTCTGGGGAAACATATAAAGGGAGCCTACGTATCAATAATTTTCATATTTTTTTAAACGAATTGAAAGAGTGCATTGTGTAAGAAAATCAATTTCACCCCTGAAATCACTAGAAGCATTTTTTACTGTCATTATTCATGTGTTTTTTCCGAACAATTTTTATTTATTTTTGACTTGTAATATAGGGGATGGGATACAAAAATAAAAAACTGTGGTTTCTCCAGGACCATTATCACAGGATCTCGTGGAATATCAGTCTCAAGTGTATGACAAGTCTGCCTTTTAATTTTTCCCCTAAAAGGAATAACTTGTGGAAATGACCAAAATATATGGTATAATGTGCCCCTGTTTCCGCAGTTTCTCCAGCATAGCGCACTGGCCCCCTATATATATGTGCTAATCTGTCTGGAGTCAAATACCATCTCATCAAGATCTTGCACCTATTCCCCTTTGTTTATCTTATAATTTCAAAAGAAGTTGAAGGAGGAGATTTCATCAAATAGGGTAGGAAGGGACGTCAGTGGTTTAGTGAGTGTTAATACGATGTTGCCTGCATATAAAGCTATTTTGTATTCTTTAAATTGTTTTATCAGGCCAATTATTTTTTTGTTCATTCGTAATCTGTTCCACAGAGGTTCCAAGCTTAATGCTAATAATAAGGGGGACAATGGGCAACCCTGTCTAGTACCATTATTTATGTTAATTACCATAGAGATGATTACAGACATCTTTAATATGGCGCCTTGTAGGTTATATAGGGCATTTATCCCTGTTAGGATGGGTCCCCAAATACCAAAAATTTCCAGGGTTCCAAACATGCAACACTGGTCCACGTGGTCAAAAGCCTTCTCAGCATCTAATAAAATCAACAATGTGGAATTTTTGGATACATTTGCATTCATGGAGCAAAGAAATTGCGCGTGCAATTGTTTTATACATATCATTTACATATAGGGTCACGGACAACCTCCAATCTCCACCTCTTACCACACCCCCAGCATGGGTTTCATTGGTGAAAAGAAAAGTTGGCGCACGTGCCGCACAACACATCAAAGTCGGATTTATAAATTGGCGCACCAAGACATCAATTCATTACTCTTTTGTGCATCCCTTTTACAACAAATGTGCTTTTAGCCACACTTTATACATAGGCCCCAAGAAGTAATCATTAATTCAATACCACAACTGGTAAATAAAATGGGTGAGCCACATGAACATATGGTATTAGAGCTGTTGTGTTAGATTCAACCTTAGAATTTACACAACTGCATAGATAATAATTGGTGTAGCGACATCATGGCTCCTACAGGGGGTTGGCTGAAATAATAGGTGAGACGCACAGTAACTTTACATCATTTCAGATCTTCTCAAATATTCCTCAGCCTTATTACCGGTTTCCTCACGATCTCCTGGTAAAGGAATCTCCATATTCTTGTAAAAGGTAGTTATCCTGGTGCCGTCTGCATGTTCCGCTATCCTGGTCCCGTCTCTCATCACAATAGTCACCACCTTGTCTTCTCGGGTTGTCATCACCTGGGTAGGTAAATGTATTGTTGGAGTTTAATTAAGGTGTTTCTCTCTCCAAATTTTGATCAATGATCTCGCTCTTGCATACTTTTAGAGATGTATCGCTTTCACCGCCAGCCAAAACATTAAAATTAAAACTCATTTCATGACCACCATGTAAATGTTGCCATTGCCACTACGCTGATTCTGCTCCATCTGTTCAACATAGAAGATTTTTAAGAATAGTCTATGAATTTCAACCCAGGCTCATGGAAATATCTAGCAGAAGGATGCCTTGGGAGATGTCCCCAGTGAAGTAAGCTTAGTTTTTAAGAAGACATTTCACTTTGCAAGGTCTACATTATTAAAAGTTAAAAACAATTCAAGTAGATGGGATTAAACTTAAAATAAGTATTTGCTGCGAACCAGATTAAAAAAAACGAATTTGGCATGTGATGCCCATGGAGAGTCTTACAAGTTTCCTGTCTGAAAAATATCCTAGTTGTACAAAGTTTGGGAACCGTGCTTACGATTTTTGAATGACCCATCCCTGAATAAGGATACAATTCTCCTCTCAATATGTACAGTAAGTGGTCTGGTCTCGGTCCTATGCCTGGACGAAGCAGGGTCCCTAGGAGAGTTTGTGGGATATATAGATACACCGTTGGGTGAATACCTTGAAGGTACAAGAGAACAGACTGTCTTTTTTTTTATTTCTTTCCTTTCTTCTCCATAAGTTATATCTGCAAACATCTGTCGGTATATTGCCCGGTCTCTTCATTCTGAACCCCAACTTAAAAGTGTACTATAAACTGGGTATAAAAATAAGTATTTGCCCTATCCTCACAGGCCTTTAGCAATTACCTAGTGTATACCACTGCTACAAGGGCATCAATAAGAACCAGAGCAGAGTATTCAACACTGTAGATAGAATTGAGTAAATTCAAGTACCTCCAGAACTAACCAACTATTGTCTGGTGCCTGGGAACAGTGAGATAAGGCAACTTCCTCAAGATGATAAGGAGCTGATCCTGGGAATCAAACCAGGATCATGTACTTTAATGGAACCACTAGAGGAGATAAGTATGGACATAAGAATGCCCGTCCCCTCAATATCAGACTGGCACCCCCTCTCCTCACCTTTAAGACCCATCTTAAAAACCCATCTCTTTTTTTTAAAGTATCTTTTATTAGGGTGTTTACAGATACATTTCAAAATATTACATTGTAGCATATTGTATTTACATGTACATAGGTTATCGTATAATGTTACATAATTCAATACCTAACTGCGATACCCATTTTTTTTCTTTTTTTGAACTTAAAACTGGTCTTGATCTAATATCTCGACCATTTAACTTAAAACCTTGCATCCTAGCTTGCTTGTGACTCCCGTTCTTTCTTTTAGTTATCATATTTGTTTAGACTAGCCTCTTTGTTTTTACTCTATTCTGTCATGTTGTTATTTTATGTTGTGATGCAGGACGTTCTCCTGATTTTACATTTCCTTTATCCGGTTTTCCGTCCAGTTTAGTTTACCATCTTATCTTGGGTGTCATCTGAATTTATTCTGTTCTAGCTGGGAAAAAGAGTTTATAATCATCTCCCATTTTCGATCAAATTTGTCATACGGGTCATCTCCTACTTGTTCGGTAGATATTCTGTATATCGTGATCAGTTTGACCAAGAGGGATTTTATAAGTTCTATGTTAGGTGCTTGTGAATCCAGCCATTTGATCATAATGGCTTTTCTGGCTGCCAGGAGAATCATCTCTGTTGGGACTCTTTCAAAACCCACCTCTTTAACGAAGCATATGAGTAGCACCGTGGCTGATACTATACACCTAATACATCGACCTTGGACCCTTGCAGATGCACTTACCAGAACTCCCTCCTACTGTCTCTTTACATTCTTCCTACTTACCAATTCGATTGTAAGCTCTTCGGGGCAGGGACTCCTTTTCCTAAAGTTACTTTAATGTCTTAACCGCTTATTCCCACTATGTTATATTATTATGCCACGTGCATTACTGCTGTGAAGCGCTGTGTGCATACAGTAGACAGGTCTATATAAATAAAGATATACATAGATACGAACAGTAGAAGATATTAGTTACCGTTCCATTCACAGGGTCAGTAGCCTTGAAGGAGAGGATGGGGTTTAGCGCCAGTCTCTCAGCTCCCCTGGTCCCTATTTGTTGACCTGAAGGGGTGGTGGTTATCCAGGTCCCGGGCTGGACTTCAGGAACACTCTGTATGTCAGGTGGTGGGTCTTGTGTTGGGAGTTCTGCGCTCTCTGGCTTGGCTGCCACTGGCATCTGAGTTTTGTGTGCGTTTTTTGCTGCAGGCACAAATCACACGATTAAACATCTGCACAGTACTTATTTCTCTACTATTTTGACTTCAATAATATGCCGTACTTATTATAGCACATGTAAATTCACGAGGGCTGGAATTAGAAGGTGGTAACACCAAAATAACAACGTCTAATGCTAAAAGGATGACATCTTTAGCAAACAATGTCTTAAAATTACAATATAATATATGAGAGACACCAAGTAATGGATAGTAACCAAACCATGTAAAGTACTGATGTGTTACGCAGCCTCATGGCTGCTCGATCACTCCCCTCTCCATTGGTGCTGCCAGTCACTCACACACCTGCTAAATATTCTCAGTGCTGCACCTTGGGAGCTTCTGGAGACTTCCATAGACAGGGAAAAATGTAACTTCCCTGTGTCCATCTTTCACTCCAGTACAGTCCTGTGCTACAAAGCACATGTGCACCCACCTCAGGAATGTAGCTTCAAGCAATGAACATATGCCTTCCAAAACCTAGAGACATACGGGGACCTGTATCTAGTTGATACTGTAACATGATTAGGCTGTATCGCTGCTGTAACATGATTAGGATGTATCGCTGCTGTAACGTGATTAGGATGTATCGCTGCTGTAACATGATTAGGCTGTATCGCTGCTGTAACATGATTAGGCTGTATCGCTGCTGTAACATGATTAGGCTGTATCGCTGCAGTAACATGATTAGGATGTATCGCTGCTGTAACGTGATTAGGATGTATCGCTGCTGTAACATGATTAGGATGTATCGCTGCTGTAACATGATTAGGATGTATCGCTGCAGTAACATGATTAGGCTGTATCGCTGCTGTAACATGATTAGGCTGTATCACTGCTGTAACATGATTAGGCTGTATCGCTGCTGTAACATGATTAGACTGTATCGCTGCTGTAACATGATTAGGCTGTATCGCTGCTGTAACATGATTAGGCTGTATCGCTGCTGTAACATGATTAGGATGTATCGCTGCTGTAACACGATTAGGATGTATCGCTGCTGTAACATGATTAGGATGTATCGCTGCTGTAACATGATTAGGCTGTATCGCTGCTGTAACATGATTAGGCTGTATCGCTGCTGTAACATGATTAGGCTGTATCGCTGCTGTAACATGATTAGGCTGTATCGCTGCTGTAACATGATTAGGCTGTATCGCTGCTGTAACGTGATTAGGCTGTATCGCTGCTGTAACATGATTAGGATGTATCGCTGCTGTAACATGATTAGGCTGTATCGCTGCTGTAACGTGATTAGGATGTATCGCTGCTGTAACATGATTAGGCTGTATCGCTGCTGTAACATGATTAGGCTGTATCGCTGCTGTAACATGATTAGGCTGTATCGCTGCTGTAACGTGATTAGGATGTATCGCTGCTGTAACGTGATTAGGATGTATCGCTGCTGTAACATGATTAGGCTGTATCGCTGCTGTAACATGATTAGGATGTATCGCTGCTGTAACATGATTAGGATGTATCGCTGCTGTAACACGATTAGGATGTATCGCTGCTGTAACACGATTAGGCTGTATCGCTGCTGTAACACGATTAGGCTGTATCGCTGCTGTAACACGATTAGGCTGTATCGCTGCTGTAACGTGATTAGGATGTATTGCTGCTGTAACACGATTAGGCTGTATCGCTGCTGTAACACGATTAGGCTGTATCACTGCTGTAACATGATTAGGATGTATCGCTGCTGTAACACGATTAGGCTGTATCGCTGCTGTAACACGATTAGGTTGTATCGCTGCTGTAACATGATTAGGCTGTATCGCTGCTGTAACACGATTAGGTTGTATCGCTGCTGTAACATGATTAGGCTGTATCGCTGCTGTAACACGATTAGGTTGTATCGCTGCTGTAACATGATTAGGCTGTGTTAGGACCAGTATGTCAGGCCAGAGTCTGCAGTCATGTTAAGCTTCCATTTTGTCTGGTCATAACTAGTTAAGATTCTATAGTCAGCCTTTTTGCTGAAATATAATTCATAAATGCACTCAGTTTCTCTGCTAAATTGCATTTCATTCTCCCTGGCCAGGATATTACTAGATACTTTTGTGAGGTCAATTTCCTGGTGTTTTAGTAGAATATAATAGAATGGTTCTCTGCAAGAAGCAAGGTAGTGAAATAAAGTTGCTAAGACTCAAGGTCTCTTTTGATAACAGACAATGAATAAGCTATGTATTTAGACAATTGCTTGTATTGAGAAAAAACACGTCTCAAAAGTCACGCCACTAATATGTCCTGCCCCTAAATCACGCCTCTAATCAAAGCTACGCCCAAGACACACCTAGTATACGCCCAGGACACGCCTATGTTACGCCTCTAACCAATATCTTTTTTATTCTGTATAAAAACCATTACCCTATGAGTAATAAATTGAGACAAAGGATTTGAAACCTGGCGTGCGTTACGTTTCATTTTGTTCGTCTCCCAGGCCTGATAAGGTTCATCAAAGATCGAAGATAACAGTTGCAGGGCGTGAAAGCTTCCTGGGAAGTCTGCTGCAAACAGGTGCAGATAGTGTATCCGGTCACAAGGCTTCAGTGTACCTGGCAGGGGAAAGGTTCCTCTCGGTTCTGGAGCGTGGGTGAAGGAATAACGGATTTTCCTTTCAGGCTGTATCGCTGCTGTAACACGATTAGGCTGTATCGCTGCTGTAACGTGATTAGGATGTATTGCTGCTGTAACACGATTAGGACGTATCGCTGCTGTAACAGGATTAGGCTGTATCGCTGCTGTAACACGATAAGGTTGTATCGCTGCTGTAACATGATTAGGCTGTATCGCTGCTGTAACACGATTAGGTTGTATCGCTGCTGTAACACGATTAGGATGTATCGCTGCTGTAACGTGATTAGGATGTATCGCTGCTGTAACATGATTAGGATGTATCGCTGCTGTAACACGATTAGGCTGTATCGCTGCTGTAACATGATTAGGCTGTATCGCTGCTGTAACATGATTAGGCTGTATCGCTGCTGTAACATGATTAGGATGTATCGCTGCTGTAACATGATTAGGATGTATCGCTGCTGTAACATGATTAGGATGTATCGCTGCTGTAACATGATTAGGATGTATCGCTGCTGTAACATGATTAGGATGTATCGCTGCTGTAACATGATTAGGCTGTATCGCTGCTGTAACGTGATTAGGATGTATCGCTGCTGTAACGTGATTAGGATGTATCGCTGCTGTAACATGATTAGGATGTATCGCTGCTGTAACATGATTAGGTTGTATCGCTGCTGTAACATGATTAGGATGTATCGCTGCTGTAACATGATTAGGATGTATCGCTGCTGTAACATGATTAGGCTGTATCGCTGCTGTAACATGATTAGGATGTATCGCTGCTGTAACATGATTAGGCTGTATCGCTGCTGTAACATGATTAGGATGTATCGCTGCTGTAACATGATTAGGATGTATCGCTGCTGTAACATGATTAGGCTGTATAGCTGCTGTAACATGATTAGGATGTATCGCTGCTGTAACATGATTAGGATGTATCGCTGCTGTAACATGATTAGGATGTATCGCTGCTGTAACATGATTAGGCTGTATCGCTGCTGTAACATGATTAGGATGTATCGCTGCTGTAACATGATTAGGCTGTATCGCTGCTGTAACATGATTAGGATGTATCGCTGCTGTAACATGATTAGGATGTATCGCTGCTGTAACATGATTAGGCTGTATAGCTGCTGTAACATGATTAGGATGTATCGCTGCTGTAACATGATTAGGCTGTATCGCTGCTGTAACGTGATTAGGATGTATCGCTGCTGTAACGTGATTAGGATGTATCGCTGCTGTAACATGATTAGGATGTATCGCTGCTGTAACATGATTAGGATGTATCGCTGCTGTAACATGATTAGGATGTATCGCTGCTGTAATATGATTAGGATGTATCGCTGCTGTAACATGATTAGGCTCTATCGCTGCTGTAACATGATTAGGCTGTATAGCTGCTGTAACATGATTAGGATGTATCGCTGCTGTAACATGATTAGGATGTATCGCTGCTGTAACATGATTAGGCTGTATCGCTGCTGTAACATGATTAGGATGTATCGCTGCTGTAACGTGATTAGGATGTATCGCTGCTGTAACATGATTAGGCTGTATCACTGCTGTAACATGATTAGGATGTATCGCTGCTGTAACATGATTAGGTTGTATCGCTGCTGTAACATGATTAGGATGTATCGCTGCTGTAACATGATTAGGCTGCATGCGCAGAAGCGGCTGGCAGCGGCGCCATTCCCCCCACACGCCCGCTGACTTATGCCACGCATGCGCAGTTGTGATGGCACCGCTGACGGACGCCACGCATGAGCAGAAGCGGATGGCAGCGGCGCCGTTCCCCCCCACACGCCCGCTGACATATGAGAAGAGGACACGGAGCGCAGACCACACACCCACACCCCCTGTGTCACACACCCTGTCACACACACACACACACACACACACACACACACACACACACACACACACACACACACACACACACACACACACACACACACACACACACACACACAGACACGAGGAATTCAGTTATGCGCAGAAATAAAATTACGTTCAAAATCTCAAAAAAATTATCTCAATATAATCTCAAAAATAAAAATGGCTAAGGCTAACACAGAGAGTGTGAGTATCGTATGGTACTAGAGCTACGAAAACACCAAAACAAACACCAATAAGTCGCCTACAACGTAACAGAGAGTGGAGACAACGAAAAAAAACAACTTGAAAACTATACAATTGTAACATCTAAAAATGATTCCATTTTATTACAAACATCTATAACAACATGTAATATTATTGTTACTTTATATGTTGCTGACAACACACAAAGAAGTTTCACTTACAATGCGCGTGCACAACACACACACACACACACACACAAAGAAGTTTCACTTACAATGCGCGTGCACAACACACACACACAAAGAAGTTTCACTTACAATGCGCGTGCACAACACACACACACACACACACACACACACACACACACACACACACACACACACACACACACAAAGAAGTTTCACTTACAATGCGCGTGCACAGCACACACACACACACACACACACACACACACACACAAAGAAGTTTCACTGACAATGCGCGTGCACAGCACACACACGATCCTGAATAAAGAAGCTATTTTTATCAGAATGTGACCCAGCCACGCCGCGTTCTATTCTCTACATCCCACAAGCCACGCCGCGTTCTGTTCTCTACATCCCACAAGCCACGCCATGTTCTTTTCTCTACATCCCACAAGCCACGCCGCGTTCTTTTCTCTACATCCCACAAGCCACGCCATGTTCTTTTCTCTACATCCCACAAGCCACGCCGCGTTCTTTTCTCTACACCCCACAAGCCACGCCATGTTCTATTATCTACATCCCACAAGCCACGCCGCGTTCTTTTCTCTACACCCCACAAGCCACGCCGCGTTCTTTTCTCTACACCCCACAAGCCACGCCGTGTTCTTTTCTCTACATCCCACAAGCCACGCCGTGTTCTGTTCTCTACATCCCACAAGCCACGCCGTGTTCTTTTCTCTACATCCCACAAGCCACGCCGCGTTCTTTTCTCTACATCCCACAAACCACGCCGCGTTCTTTTCTCTACATCCCACAAGCCACGCCGTGTTCTGTTCTCTACATCCCACAAGCCACGCCATGTTCTTTTCTCTACATCCCACAAGCCACGCCGCGTTCTTTTCTCTACATCCCACAAGCCACGCCATGTTCTTTTCTCTACATCCCACAAGCCACGCCGCGTTCTTTTCTCTACACCCCACAAGCCACGCCATGTTCTATTATCTACATCCCACAAGCCACGCCGCGTTCTTTTCTCTACACCCCACAAGCCACGCCGCGTTCTTTTCTCTACACCCCACAAGCCACGCCGTGTTCTTTTCTCTACATCCCACAAGCCACGCCGTGTTCTGTTCTCTACATCCCACAAGCCACGCCGTGTTCTTTTCTCTACATCCCACAAGCCACGCCGCGTTCTTTTCTCTACATCCCACAAACCACGCCGCGTTCTTTTCTCTACATCCCACAAGCCACGCCGCGTTCTTTTCTCTACATCCCACAAGCCACGCCGCGTTCTTTTCTCTACATCCCACAAGCCACGCCGCGTTCTGTTGTCTACATCCCACAAGCCACGCCGCGTTCTGTTCTCTACATCCCACAAGCCACGCCGCGTTCTTTTCTCTGCATCCCACAAGCCACGCCACGTTCTTTTCTCTACATCCCACAAGCCACGCCACGTTCTTTTCTCTACATCCCACAAGCCACGCCGCGTTCTTTTCTCTACATCCCACAAGCCACGCCGCCTTCTGTTCTCTACATCCCACAAGCCACGCCGCGTTCTTTTCTCTACATCCCACAAGCCACGCCGCCTTCTGTTCTCTACATCCCACAAGCCACGCCTCGTTCTTTTCTCTACATCCCACAAGCCACGCCGCCTTCTGTTCTCTACATCCCACAAGCCACGCCGTGTTCTGTTCTCTACATCCCACAAGCCACGCCACGTTCTTTTCTCTGCATCCCACAAGCCACGACACGTTCTTTTCTCTGCATCCCACAAGCCACGCCGTGTTCTGTTCTCTACATCCCACAAGCCACGCCACGTTCTTTTCTCTGCATCCCACAAGCCACGCCACGTTCTTTTCTCTGCATCCCACAAGCCACGCCGCCTTCTGTTCTCTACATCCCACAAGCCACGCCGCGTTCTTTTCTCTGCATCCCACAAGCCACGCCGCGTTCTTTTCTCTACATCCCACAAGCCACGCCGCGTTCTTTTCTCTGCATCCCACAAGCCACGCCGTGTTCTATTCTCTACATCCCACAAGCCACGCTGCGTTCTTTTCTCTGCATCCCACAAGCCACGCCGCGTTCTTTTCTCTACATCCCACAAGCCACGCCGCGTTCTCTACATCCCACAAGCCACGCCACGTTCTTTTCTCTGCATCCCACAAGCCACGCCGCGTTCTTTTCTCTGCATCCCACAAGCCACGCCGTGTTCTTTTCTCTGCATCCCACAAGCCACGCCGCGTTCTTTTCTCTACATCCCACAAGCCACGCTGCGTTCTTTTCTCTGCATCCCACAAGCCACGCCGCGTTCTTTTCTCTACATCCCACAAGCCACGCCGCATTCTTTTCTCTACATCCCACAAGCCACGCCGCATTCTTTTCTCTACATCCCACAAGCCACGCCGCGTTCTTTTCTCTACATCCCACAAGCCACGCCGCGTTCTTTTCTCTGCATCCCACAAGCCACGCCACGTTCTGTTCTCTACATCCCACAAGCCACGCCGCATTCTTTTCTCTACATCCCACAAGCCACGCCGTGTTCTTTTCTCTACATCCCACAAGCCACGCCGCCTTCTTTTCTCTACACCCCACAAGCCACGCGCGCTGTGTGCACCTTCCTCCTATGGATACAGCGTTCTAACCCCCGTGCTACAGGCGCACGCGGAATACAGGGCTACAGGACTATTTGCCAAGTGTGAGTACTTTCATTCATACTGCCTGAATGTTACTACAGTACTTCCCTGCATCTCCAGGGGAGTGTTTTCTGCTTATGAAGCTATAATTTGGGGTCCAACTGTTTATTTATTTTGACCGGTCAGGTCAGCCCAGGTCTTGGTTTCCTATTATTCCTCCCCGTAATTAGAGCTTTATCGGACCAGTCTCACGAGCAGCCTTTGTTGGATAAACGACCTGCAATCCATGTGGACCTGATGTGACGCCTGGATATATGACATAAGCATATTATGGCTTCGGAAGCACTTTTCTGAGCCCAGATAATGTGGCTTTTCTGGAACTCCTTTCACAATTGGGTTATGGCGACTAAAACCGTGACCGGGACTGTACAACGGCACAGCAAGGACATGGAACCCACGTGAGCGTCTCCATGTCTCCCCCGGCTTTCCCAAACCTGCTTAACAGGGGTTCAACGATGCAGGCAAGGTTTCTGGGTAGTGACATGCAAATGAGTCGGTAGTGGACGTGTCCCTTTTTGTGGCTGCTCAGAGTGCTGCTAAATAAAGCATTCTGATCACAGTACCGCTGCTGTGGTTTCGTATGTTTATAGAAGGAAAGCGGGAAGTGGGCAGCTGATGTTATATGATGCTGGGATGGGGTTTACCCCAGATAACAGGGTAACAATGCAAAGCAATAATATTGGACAATCAATGACCTGTCAATCCGCTACCTTTCCAATACAGGTCAAACCTGTATATAAGGGTTGATCTGTATTGCTTAGCCTGAGTGTTGGGGCTTCTTGAATCCTAATGGATTTGTCCGATGCGGAGCTGGTTCGCCTGCTCTGATCGTGCGTATGGAGCAGAAGTAGCGAGGAACACATGCTCGTGTTTCCATCATGTTCAGGGAATCTGCTGGGACGTTTCCATGAGGACACAACAACATTTACACTTAGGACGAGCTACAGTAAGGTTCGGCAGTTCCGTCTGACCGTGATGGCATTAACTTGCACCCTTCCACAGAAGCTCTCCTCAACATCGAAGGAACTAGAAGGAATAGTGGAAGCCGCGATGAACCCGCCCGGTAGCCACATGCCATGGGGTTTCTAGGGATCAGCACAGAGCACTGCTACTGATTTCCAGCAACACAATGAATAGAAGGTCTCCCAACTTACAATATGCTGACTGTCTCGTCTGTGTTTATACTCCTCCTATCATGGGTTCATTTATACCCAGATATATAGTATCAAGAGTTTCAACAAGGCACAGGAAGTATTTTTAGAGAAAGAGGAATCTAGAACACGAGGTCATGCTCTGACGTGTCTCTTAAGGCTCACACACTAAAGGAATTCAAAGCATCTTGGGATCCATAGAAGGGCACCCTAATTAAACAAGGCCAGAAAGCAAGGGGGGCCTGAGGCTCTGCCGCAGGCATGAAAACGAGCAGACTGGGCGGGTAAAGTGGTCCTCGCCTGCCGTCAGTTTCTAGACTTCTACACAAAATACCTTTTTTAGCTGCTATCTCTAATGCTGCCTCTGATTTCTGCTCCTTGGGTTCCCGGGGGAGCGTTGGAGGCGGCGCCGGTGGAAGCTCAGGTCCGGCAGCTGCAGGTGCTGTTGGTGGTGACCATGTGGGGAGACGAAGCTGGGCGATGGGACCAGAGTCTGGGCTCCTGCTTATTGTCCCATCAGGAAAGAAAACCTGATTAAATAAGTACCAATGTTGTTACAAAATAAATGGGATCCATGTTCCAGGTATCTAATATGTGGTATTATGTCGTCAACAGAATGGGTTTGCACATGTGTTAGAAGCACACACATATTCCAATGTGCTCGACTGTGTTACTTATCAACTGGTTAATATATATATATATACTGAAAACATATTATATTTCTGTGACCTGGGATTATAGGAAACAAAATTCTTCAAGCAGCCGGGTAATGCAATGTGTACAGCACATACAGTGTCCGTGACAAAGAAAGGAATGGTTCTCTTGCAGTGATTATCAATGGGGGTAACCACCCGCTAAGTGTGCAATCGTCATGTACACATCCTGAACAAGGTAACCACCCGCTAAGTGTGCCATCTTCAGGTACACATCCTGAACAAGGTAACCACCCGCTAAGTGTGCCATCTTCAGGTACACATCCTGAACAAGGTAACCACCCGCTAAGTGTGCCGTCTTCAGGTACACATCCTGAACAAGGTAACCACCCGCTAAGTGTGCCGTCTTCAGGTACACATCCTGAACAAGGTAACCACCCGCTAAGTGTGCCGTCTTCAGGTACACATCCTGAACAAGGTAACCACCCGCTAAGTGTGCCGTCTTCAGGTACACATCCTGAACAAGGTAACCACCCGCTAAGTGTGCCGTCTTCAGGTACACATCCTGAACAAGGTAACCACCCGCTAAGTGTGCCATCTTCAGGTACACATCCTGAACAAGGTAACCACCCGCTAAGTGTGCCGTCTTCAGGTACACATCCTGAACAAGGTAACCACCCGCTAAGTGTGCCGTCTTCAGGTACACATCCTGAACAAGGTAACCACCCGCTAAGTGTGCCGTCTTCAGGTACACATCCTGAACAAGGTAACCACCCGCTAAGTGTGCCATCTTCAGGTACACATCCTGAACAAGGTAACCACCCGCTAAGTGTGCCATCTTCAGGTACACATCCTGAACAAGGTAACCACCCGCTAAGTGTGCCGTCTTCAGGTACACATCCTGAACAAGGTAACCACCCGCTAAGTGTGCCGTCTTCAGGTACACATCCTGAACAAGGTAACCACCCGCTAAGTGTGCCGTCTTCAGGTACACATCCTGAACAAGGTAACCACCCGCTAAGTGTGCCGTCTTCAGGTACACATCCTGAACAAGGTAACCACCCGCTAAGTGTGCCATCTTCAGGTACACATCCTGAACAAGGTAACCGCCCGCTAAGTGTGCCGTCTCCAGGTACACATCCTGAACAAGGTAACCACCCGCTAAGTGTGCCGTCTTCAGGTACACATCCTGAACTAGGTAACCACCCGCTAAGTGTGCCGTCTTCAGGTACACATCCTGAACTAGGTAACCACCCGCTAAGTGTGCCGTCTTCAGGTACACATCCTGAACAAGGTAACCACCCGCTAACTGTGCCGTCTTCAGGTACACATCCTGAACAAGGTAACCACCCGCTAAGTGTGCCATCTTCAGGTACACATCCTGAACAAGGTAACCACCCGCTAAGTGTGCCGTCTTCAGGTACACATCCTGAACAAGGTAACCACCCGCTAAGTGTGCCATCTTCAGGTACACATCCTGAACAAGGTAACCACCCGCTAAGTGTGCCATCTTCAGGTACACATCCTGAACAAGGTAACCACCCGCTAAGTGTGCCGTCTTCAGGTACACATCCTGAACAAGGTAACCACCCTCTAAGTGTGCCATCTTCAGGTACACATCCTGAACAAGGTAACCACCCGCTAAGTGTGCCGTCTTCAGGTACACATCCTGAACAAGGTAACCACCCGCTAAGTGTGCCGTCTTCATGTACACATCCTGAACAAGGTAACCACCCGCTAAGTGTGCCATCTTCAGGTACACATCCTGAACAAGGTAACCACCAGCTAAGTGTGCCGTCTTCAGGTACACATCCTGAACAAGGTAACAACCCGCTAAGTGTGCCATCTTAAGGTACACATCCTGAACAAGGTAACCACCCGCTAAGTGTGCCATCTTCAGGTACACATCCTGAACAAGGTAACCACCCGCTAAGTGTGCCATCTTCAGGTACACATCCTGAACAAGGTAACAACCCGCTAAGTGTGCCATCTTAAGGTACACATCCTGAACAAGGTAACCACCCGCTAAGTGTGCCATCTTAAGGTACACATCCTGAACAAGGTAACCACCCGCTAAGTGTGCCATCTTAAGGTACACATCCTGAACAAGGTAACCACCCGCTAAGTGTGCCATCTTCAGGTACACATCCTGAACAAGGTAACCACCCGCTAAGTGTGCCATCTTCAGGTACACATCCTGAACAAGGTAACCACCCGCTAAGTGTGCCGTCTTCAGGTACACATCCTGAACAAGGTAACCACCCGCTAAGTGTGCCGTCTTCAGGTACACATCCTGAACAAGGTAACCACCCGCTAAGTGTGCCGTCTTCAGGTACACATCCTGAACAAGGTAACCACCCGCTAAGTGTGCCATCTTCAGGTACACATCCTGAACAAGGTAACCGCCCGCTAAGTGTGCCGTCTTCAGGTACACATCCTGAACAAGGTAACCACCCGCTAAGTGTGCCATCTTCAGGTACACATCCTGAACAAGGTAACCACCCGCTAAGTGTGCCATCTTCAGGTACACATCCTGAACTAGGTAACCACCCGCTAAGTGTGCCGTCTTCAGGTACACATCCTGAACAAGGTAACCACCCGCTAAGTGTGCCGTCTTCAGGTACACATCCTGAACAAGGTAACCGCCCGCTAAGTGTGCCGTCTCCAGGTACACATCCTGAACAAGGTAACCACCCGCTAAGTGTGCCGTCTTCAGGTACACATCCCGAACAAGGTAACCACCCGCTAAGTGTGCCGTCTTCAGGTACACATCCCGAACAAGGTAACCACCCGCTAAGTGTGCCGTCTTCAGGTACACATCCCGAACAAGGTAACCACCCGCTAAGTGTGCCATCTTCAGGTACACATCCCGAACAAGGTAACCACCCGCTAAGTGTGCCATCTTCAGGTACACATCCCGAACAAGGTAACCACCCGCTAAGTGTGCCGTCTTCAGGTACACATCCTGAACAAGGTAACCACCCGCTAAGTGTGCCGTCTTCAGGTACACATCCTGAACAAGGTAACCACCCGCTAAGTGTGCCGTCTTCAGGTACACATCCCGAACAAGGTAACCACCCGCTAAGTGTGCCATCTTCAGGTACACATCCTGAACAAGGTAACCACCCGCTAAGTGTGCCGTCTTCAGGTACACATCCTGAACAAGGTAACCACCCGCTAAGTGTGCCATCTTCAGGTACACATCCCGAACAAGGTAACCACCCGCTAAGTGTGCCATCTTCAGGTACACATTCTGAACAAGGTAACCACCCGCTAAGTGTGCCGTCTTCAGGTACACATCCTGAACAAGGTAACCACCCGCTAAGTGTGCCGTCTTCAGGTACACATCCTGAACAAGGTAACCACCCGCTAAGTGTGCCATCTTCAGGTACACATCCTGAACAAGGTAACCACCCGCTAAGTGTGCCATCTTCAGGTACACATCCTGAACAAGGTAACCACCCGCTAAGTGTGCCGTCTTCAGGTACACATCCCGAACAAGGTAACCACCCGCTAAGTGTGCCATCTTAAGGTACACATCCTGAACAAGGTAACCACCCGCTAAGTGTGCCATCTTAAGGTACACATCCTGAACAAGGTAACCACCCGCTAAGTGTGCCATCTTCAGGTACACATCCTGAACAAGGTAACCACCCGCTAAGTGTGCCATCTTCAGGTACACATCCTGAACAAGGTAACCACCCGCTAAGTGTGCCGTCTTCAGGTACACATCCTGAACAAGGTAACCACCCGCTAAGTGTGCCGTCTTCAGGTACACATCCTGAACAAGGTAACCACCCGCTAAGTGTGCCATCTTCAGGTACACATCCTGAACAAGGTAACCACCCGCTAAGTGTGCCGTCTTCAGGTACACATCCTGAACAAGGTAACCACCCGCTAAGTGTGCCGTCTTCAGGTACACATCCTGAACTAGGTAACCACCCGCTAAGTGTGCCATCTTCAGGTACACATCCTGAACAAGGTAACCACCCGCTAAGTGTGCCGTCTTCAGGTACACATCCTGAACAAGGTAACCACCCGCTAAGTGTGCCGTCTTCAGGTACACATCCTGAACAAGGTAACCACCCGCTAAGTGTGCCATCTTCAGGTACACATCCTGAACAAGGTAACCACCCGCTAAGTGTGCCCTCTTCAGGTACACATCCTGAACAAGGTAACCACCCGCTAAGTGTGCCGTCTTCAGGTCCACATCCTGAACAAGGTAACCACCCGCTAAGTGTGCCGTCTTCAGGTACACATCCTGAACAAGGTAACCACCTGCTAAGTGTGCCGTCTTCAGGTACACATCCTGAACAAGGTAACCACCCGCTAAGTGTGCCATCTTCAGGTACACATCCTGAACAAGGTAACCACCCGCTAAGTGTGCCATCTTCAGGTACACATCCTGAACAAGGTAACCACCCGCTAAGTGTGCCGTCTTCAGGTACACATCCTGAACAAGGTAACCACCCGCTAAGTGTGCCATCTTAAGGTACACATCTTGAACAAGGTAACCACCCGCTAAGTGTGCCGTCTTCAGGTACACATCCTGAACAAGGTAACCACCCGCTAAGTGTGCCATCTTCAGGTACACATCCTGAACAAGGTAACCACCCGCTAAGTGTGCCATCTTCAGGTACACATCCTGAACAAGGTAACCACCCGCTAAGTGTGCCGTCTTCAGGTACACATCCTGAACACGGTAACCACCCGCTAAGTGTGCCGTCTTCAGGTACACATCCTGAACAAGGTAACCACCCGCTAAGTGTGCCGTCTTCATGTACACATCCTGAACAAGGTAACCACCCGCTAAGTGTGCCATCTTCAGGTACACATCCTGAACAAGGTAACCACCCGCTAAGTGTGCCATCTTCAGGTACACATCCTGAACAAGGTAACCACCCGCTAAGTGTGCCATCTTCAGGTACACATCCTGAACAAGGTAACCACCCGCTAAGTGTGCCATCTTCAGGTACACATCCTGAACAAGGTAACCACCCGCTAAGTGTGCCGTCTTCAGGTACACATCCTGAACAAGGTAACCACCCGCTAAGTGTGCCGTCTTCAGGTACACATCCTGAACAAGGTAACCACCCGCTAAGTGTGCCGTCTTCAGGTACACATCCTGAACAAGGTAACCACCCGCTAAGTGTGCTGTCTTCAGGTACACATCCTGAACAAGGTAACCACCCGCTAAGTGTGCCGTCTTCAGGTACACATCCCGAACAAGGTAACCACCCGCTAAGTGTGCCGTCTTCAGGTACACATCCTGAACAAGGTAACCACCCGCTAAGTGTGCCATCTTCAGGTACACATCCCGAACAAGGTAACCACCCGCTAAGTGTGCCGTCTTCAGGTACACATCCTGAACAAGGTAACCACCCGCTAAGTGTGCCATCTTCAGGTACACATCCTGAACAAGGTAACCACCCGCTAAGTGTGCCATCTTCAGGTACACATCCTGAACTAGGTAACCACCCGCTAAGTGTGCCGTCTTCAGGTACACATCCTGAACAAGGTAACCACCCGCTAAGTGTGCCGTCTCCAGGTACACATCCTGAACAAGGTAACCACCCGCTAAGTGTGCCGTCTTCAGGTACACATCCCGAACAAGGTAACCACCCGCTAAGTGTGCCGTCTTCAGGTACACATCCCGAACAAGGTAACCACCCGCTAAGTGTGCCGTCTTCAGGTACACATCCCGAACAAGGTAACCACCCGCTAAGCGTGCCATCTTCAGGTACACATCCTGAACAAGGTAACCACCCGCTAAGTGTGCCGTCTTCAGGTACACATCCTGAACAAGGTAACCACCCGCTAAGTGTGCCGTCTTCAGGTACACATCCTGAACAAGGTAACCACCCGCTAAGTGTGCTGTCTTCAGGTACACATCCTGAACAAGGTAACCACCCGCTAAGTGTGCCATCTTCAGGTACACATCCTGAACAAGGTAACCACCCGCTAAGTGTGCCATCTTCAGGTACACATCCTGAACAAGGTAACCGCCCGCTAAGTGTGCCGTCTCCAGGTACACATCCTGAACAAGGTAACCACCCGCTAAGTGTGCCGTCTTCAGGTACACATCCCGAACAAGGTAACCACCCGCTAAGTGTGCCGTCTTCAGGTACACATCCTGAACAAGGTAACCACCCGCTAAGTGTGCCGTCTTCAGGTACACATCCTGAACAAGGTAACCACCCGCTAAGTGTGCCATCTTCAGGTACACATCCTGAACAAGGTAACCACCCGCTAAGTGTGCCGTCTTCAGGTACACATCCTGAACAAGGTAACCACCCGCTAAGTGTGCCATCTTCAGGTACACATCCTGAACAAAGTAACCACCCGCTAAGTGTGCCGTCTTCAGGTACACATCCTGAACAAGGTAACCACCCGCTAAGTGTGCCGTCTTCAGGTACACATCCTGAACAAGGTAACCACCCGCTAAGTGTGCCGTCTTCAGGTACACATCCTGAACAAGGTAACCACCCGCTAAGTGTGCCATCTTCAGGTACACATCCTGAACAAGGTAATTACCCGCTAAGTGTGCCGTCTTCAGGTACACATCCTGAACAAGGTAACCACCCGCTAAGTGTGCCGTCTTCAGGTACACATCCTGAACAAGGTAACCACCCGCTAAGTGTGCCATCTTCAGGTACACATCCTGAACAAGGTAATTACCCGCTAAGTGTGCCGTCTTCAGGTACACATCCTGAACAAGGTAACCACCCGCTAAGTGTGCCGTCTTCAGGTACACATCCTGAACAAGGTAACCACCCGCTAAGTGTGCCGTCTTCAGGTACACACCCTGAACAAGGTAACCACCCGCTAAGTGTGCCATCTTCAGGTACACATCCTGAACAAAGTAACCACCCGCTAAGTGTGCCATCTTCAGGTACACATCCTGAACAAGGTAACCACCCGCTAAGTGTGCCATCTTCAGGTACACATCCTGAACAAGGTAATTACCCGCTAAGTGTGCCGTCTTCAGGTACACATCCTGAACAAGGTAATTACCCGCTAAGTGTGCCGTCTTCAGGTACACATCCTGAACAAGGTAACCACCCGCTAAGTGTGCCGTCTTCAGGTACACACCCTGAACAAGGTAACCACCCGCTAAGTGTGCCATCTTCAGGTACACATCCTGAACAAGGTAACCACCCGCTAAGTGTGCCATCTTCAGGTACACATCCTGAACAAGGTAACCACCCGCTAAGTGTGCCGTCTTCAGGTACACACCCTGAACAAGGTAACCACCCGCTAAGTGTGCCGTCTTCAGGTACACATCCTGAACAAGGTAACCACCCGCTAAGTGTGCCGTCTTCAGGTACACATCCCGAACAAATATAGGGTGATCCTGAACACGCAGAGTGATGTCCCTCCCAGGACACAGGGTCACACAGTGACAGTGACCCGCAGAGTGATGTCCCTCCCAGGACACAGAGTCACACAGTGACCCGCAGAGTGATGTCCCTCCCAGGACACAGGGTGACACAGTGAAACACAGAGTGATGTCCCTCCCTGGACACAGGGTCACACAGTGACCCGCAGAGTGATGTCCCTCCCAGGACACATGGTGACACAGTGACAGTGACCCGCAGAGTGATGTCCCTCTCAGGACACAGTGTCACACAGTGACAGTGACCCGCAGAGTGATGTCCCTCCCAGGACACAGGGTGACACAGTGACCCGCAGAGTGATGTCCCTCCCAGGACACAGGGTGACACAGTGAAACACAGAGTGATGTCCCTCCCTGGACACAGGGTCACACAGTGACCCGCAGAGTGATGTCCCTCCCAGGACACATGGTGACACAGTAACCCGCAGAGTGATGTCCCTCCCAGGACACAGTGACAGTGACCCGCAGAGTGATGTCCCTCCCAGGACACAGGGTCACACAGTGACAGTGACCTGCAGAGTGATGTCCCTCCCAGGACACAGGGTCACACAGTGACAGTGACCCGCAGAGTGATGTCCCTCTCAGGACACAGTGTCACACAGTGACAGTGACCCGCAGAGTGATGTCCCTCCCAGGTCACAGGGTCACACAGTGACAGTGACCCGCAGAGTGATGTCCCTCCCAGGACACAGGGTGACACAGTGACCCGCAGAGTGATGTCCCTCCCAGGACACAGGGTGACACAGTGAAACACAGAGTGATGTCCCTCCCTGGACACAGGGTCACACAGTGACCCGCAGAGTGATGTCCCTCCCAGGACACATGGTGACACAGTAACCCGCAGAGTGATGTCCCTCCCAGGACACAGTGACAGTGACCCGCAGAGTGATGTCCCTCCCAGGACACAGGGTCACACAGTGACAGTGACCTGCAGAGTGATGTCCCTCCCAGGACACAGGGTCACACAGTGACAGTGACCCGCAGAGTGATGTCCCTCTCAGGACACAGTGTCACACAGTGACAGTGACCCGCAGAGTGATGTCCCTCCCAGGACACAGGGTCACACAGTGACCCGTAGAGTGATGTCCCTCCCAGGACACAGGGTCACACAGTGACAGTGACCCGCAGAGTGATGTCCCTCTCAGGACACAGGGTCACATAGTGACCCGCAGAGTGATGTCCCTCCCAGGACACAGGGTCACACAGTGACCCGCAGAGTGATGTCCCTCCCAGGACACATGGTGACACAGTAACCCGCAGAGTGATGTCCCTCCCAGGACACAGTGACATTGACCCGCAGAGTGATGTCCCTCCCAGGACACAGGGTCACACAGTGACAGTGACCTGCAGAGTGATGTCCCTCCCAGGACACAGGGTCACACAGTGACAGTGACCCGCAGAGTGATGTCCCTCTCAGGACACAGTGTCACACAGTGACAGTGACCCGCAGAGTGATGTTCCTCCCAGGACACAGAGTCACACAGTGACAGTGACCCGCAGAGTGATGTCCCTCCCAGGACACAGGGTCACACAGTGACACAGTGACCCGCAGAGTGATGTCCCTCTCAGGACACAGTGTCACACAGTGACAGTGACCCGCAGAGTGATGTCCCTCTCAGGACACAGTGTCACACAGTGACCCGAAGAGTGATGTCCCTCCCAGGACACAGGGTCACACATTGACAGTGACCCGCAGAGTGATGTCCCTCCCAGGACACAGGGTGACACAGTGACCCGCAGAGTGATGTCCCTCCCAGGAATCAGGGTCACACATTGACAGTGACCCGCAGAGTGATGTCCCTCCCAGGACACAGGGTGACACAGTGACCCGCAGAGTGATGTCCCTCCCTGGACACAGGGTGACACAGTGACCCGCAGAGTGATGTCCCTCCCAGGACACAGGGTGACACAGTGACAGTGACCCGCAGAGTGATGTCCCTCCCAGGACACAGGGTGACACAGTGAAACACAGAGTGATGTCCATCCCAGGACACAGGGTGACACAGTGACCCGCAGAGTGATGTCCCTCCCAGGACACAGGGTGACACAGTGAAACACAGAGTGATGTCCCTCCCTTGACACAGGGTGACACAGTGACCCGCAGAGTGATGTCCCTCCCAGGACACAGGGTGACACAGTGAAACACAGAGTGATGTCCCTCCCAGGACACAGGGTGACACAGTGACCCGCAGAGTGATGTCCCTCCCAGGACACAGGGTGACACATTGACCCGCAGAGTGATGTCCCTCCCAGGACACAGGGTGACACAGTGACCTGAGAAAGTCCTTCCCCGAGCTGCGGATGATATCCTGCGTACTGTACATAATGTAGTTAGTGTGGAGTAGCCGTACTGTAGGGTACCTGGGTGGAGCCGTCCAGCATGCATTTAATGACCGTGCCCTGCGCAGTGATAACCCTGGAGGCCTCCTGTGGTGCCTCTGGCTTCTTTGTGGATTTGTAGAGTTGTGCATTTCTTAATCTGACGGGATAGCTCAGCCTGACCAGAAGCCTCGGGCTCTGCTCCACGCCCTCATCCAGGGTACCTGAGAGCAGAGAGGAGGGAGCATTGGTAATATAACTTCTGGTGTTCTCATTTAATACAGCACCTAGTAATAATAATAATAACTTTATTTCATATCGCGTTCTCCCAGTGGGACTCACAGCGCGTCACACTGACAGCGCAGCACACAGCACACAGCACATAGGAATGGTACAGGCACACTGCCTGCCCAGATGAGCTTAGAACCTGCTTTTCGTGCCTGAGACACGAAAGGTGACTTGCCCAAGGTCACAATGAGCTGACACGGGGGAGGGGGGGGTGTATAGTAACCAGGCCCCCCTGCTTCTAACTCAGTCTCATTGTCACCTGAGTCAGTGTCCTTACTCACTGAGCCGCTCCTTCAGACGTAGCAAATGTTATTACAACCCGTGTGCGCACTCTCGTGTGCGCGTCATTCAAATGAACGGCCACGTGTCCCGCTGGGCGTGGTGTATGTCCCACGGCAGCGCACCGCGGGCTGCTGTATTGATAGCTACATCTGTACTAGTGATGCCCTCTATGGGGCAATCCTGGAATCACAGCTCTGAAGCCCGACTCTATTGCAGCCTCCCAATAGCAGAGAGAAGAACATGTCTTATTACTGCTCAATTACACGGTAGTAAAGGGAGTAAAGGGAGATAGAGGGCCAGTGTACAAAGGCCACAGTGGTGCAGCTTTCTTGCCCCAGATATATTAAGGCAATAAACCCCACTGAAATTAATAGGATATTGTCTTTGATATATCTGTTGCATTTTTTCTGCACCAGAGTTGCTGAGTGTGTGTGTGTTAGTTACATTGTCGAATATGTACCCACTTGATGTATCAAATGTCCCATGTACTATTTTCGGTATTCTTGAAAATAAAAAACGTTGGTTACAAAAAATAAATAAATACAACATCACATGGCTTTTTGTTTTGGTTGGGGTGGGGGGGATAAGCCTGGTGCTGTTGCTTTTGCCCTACTATTGCCCCTGTCTTGCAGTCATGAGACTTTCATGACTAATTCCCATTATCAGTGGCTGAGGCTAGCTAACGCCCCAAAGTCTCTTTACCCTGTAAAGTACCCTGCGTGGTAGGAACATCATGAGGTTTTTTTTGGAGAGCTGTGTGTTTTTGTCCGATGTAATGAAACCTACCTTTTTGGAGATTGCGCTCAGAGTTTCACGCCCAGGTTAGCAGTGCCCGCCCTTCACCCCCATTTTACTTACACTTGGTATCCCGGTTCGAGCACACATCGGTCTTCCAGGCAATCAGCTGCTGTTCTTCTACGTGTGAGTAATTCTGTGTGGGTAATTCTACGTGTGAGTAATTCTACGTGTGAGTAATTCTACGTGTGAGTAATTCTACGTGCGAGTAATTCTACGTGTGAGTAATTCTACGTGTGAGTAATTCTACGTGTGAGTAATTCTACGTGCGAGTAATTCTACGTGCGAGTAATTCTACGTGCGAGTAATTCTACGTGCGAGTAATTCTACGTGCGAGTAATTCTACGTGCGAGTAATTCTACGTGCGAGTAATTCTACGTGTGAGTAATTCTATGTGTGAGCTATTACTGACCCACTGTGGTATACCAGGGATAGTTGGGGTATCTGCAGGGGGTAGGGGAGGTAATACTTATCGGGCGGTTCTCGTTACTGGGAGCGCTCCAGTAGAATCCCCTCCCTGCTACATTCACCCCCTGCCCGGTTACATAGCCACATGTGCATTGGGTGCATTAGGCTCCTATCTATGCTTATGGTTTATAACAGCATTGCCTTTGACCATCAGAATACTCTTATTAGCTATACGAAGTTTCTTCTTAATGTATGATTATACTTAAGAGCATCAGGTCTGGGGTTTATTCCCCCATTTTTCCTCTAACCTCCCTATCCTGCCTGTACTATCCATTGGTTATACTTTAGTGCACGAGCGGCCAACTCCAGTCCTCAAGGGCCACCAACTGGTCAGGTTTTAAGGATATCCCCGCTTCAGCACAGGTGGCTCAGTCAGACTGAGCCACTGATTGAGCCACCTGTGCTGTAGCAAAGACTGATTGAGCCACTGTCACGGTAGCCCAGGACTTTTAACACCATTTATATTTAAGGGATCAGTCAATAGGCAAAACACAGCAATTAAATAAAATGGGGTTTATTTGGATAAGACCCTGGAAACACACAGAAATACACAATACAGAGAATATACACACTTACTGGGGTCTGGGGTTTGAGAACTAGACTTTCCTAGTTGCAAGGCACCTGCTTCAGCAAAGGCTTACCTTGATAGGACCCTTGTCTGGACGTCCTGGACCAAAATCCAGCCTGCTGGCAGGGCCTCTCCATGCTCCCTGTGTGAATAGCTCTTTCACTTCAGAAGTGTGAGGACGCGGGGATCGCGGCGCTCACAGCGCGACCCCTCCTCACCTCCGAATGCCCCTGCTGCCGTGAGACGGCTTCCTCTCCTCACCCAACCTGCTCCCGCTGTGCGGGGGCGCCCCTTTCGTTCTCGGCGGGCCGGCACTGTCCCGCGGTCTCTCAGGGCTCTGGCGGTTCCCTTGGGTCCCGGGCGCGCTCTCCGACCTTACAGAGCGCGCGCCGGGCAAGGATAATTTATTCACAGCACCAGCAGTGAAGCCACGCCCCCAATTCTCACAAAGGCTGCCACTTAACCCTAAAGCTCCCCACGTGGCTGCATATTATAGGAACCAATCAAGGACAGCTCCTCATGTTCCTCCAGGTCTGCCTCCGTTCCCTATTGGTCAGCCGCAATATATATTACCTGTGTTGCCTCTCTCACATCGCTCGACATAGTCTCTGCTTTCAGACGTCTATTCTGGCTTTCCCTTTGCTCTCCGTTATTCAGGTTGCGACCCGGCTTGGCGGACGTTCCTCTCTGGCTCTGGACCCCGGCTCCCACTTGACCTTGCAGCTTCTCTCATCCCTCGACTACAGTTTGGACCTCGACCTCTCGGATCTCTCTCTCCCTGACCTTGGCTAACGGCAACGACTTTGTCTCTTCTGTACCGGTACCGGCAAGTATTGCTACACCTATTCACACCTGGCCTGGCAATGCCAAAACACCACACTCCGGACACGCTCCTTCTACTGCGGGTGCGTGCACATATACGTCCCCACCTCAGTATAAGGGACGAGTCTGGTCTGCGGGCAGCACCGGTGTAACAAGAAGCACCTTTGAGAGGCGCGCCAGCAGCTGCTTGCCTTCAAATCTCCAACAGGAAAAGAGAGAGCTGCTTCACTGCTCTTCCTTGTATGGGGCTTGATCCCTATCTAATACACTGAGGGGGCTGGCAGCCAATTAGAGCACGGATTGTGGTTGTGCATTCACTCATAGGAGGGCAAGATTCAAAACTTACCAATGGAAATTGTGCTTAGGAGTTTGAACTCCAACAACCGTTTTCTCTGGCTCCGCTGTGTCTACGTGAAACAAAGACTTTCTAATCTAGATATCCTGTTCACAGCCCTTCTCCCTCACCCTGTGCCAAAACCTGCATATCTTTTGTAATTAACACAGGGAATCCCTATACCTGAGCTGGTGGCATTGAAAGGCTAATTCACATCTGGCTGCCTTTTGTCCTGTATGCAATCCAGCTCACAGCACAAACACAAAATGCAGTTTTAAAACCCAGAAAAACTAACATTTGGTCCCTAGAGCTTGCACTCTACCACTTGGACCTAAAACGTGGGGTCAGGGAACATGGCTCTAAAACCTGCTCTAAGACACCAGGTCTAATACCTTGCTGGCAGGCAATACAGGTTAACCCTGTTTGCCCCCAAATAGCCCCCTCATGTTCCAGAAATCTGCCCTGCAGCAATTTCTCATAAGGAGCAATCCATACAAGGCAGCCCACTTATAAGCTTGCACAGGCAGCTACGGGACCATGAGTCAAAGGGAATATAGCATATAATGCCTTTACTTGCCCAATGGGCTTACATAGTTAACCCCGCACACACGGTTCCTAGTTTATAACCCTATGGGGGTCAGTGTAAGGGGAACAGAATTACAGTGCAACACAGTAATGTACAATATTAGACCCAAGAGCTGACACTCTCAGCCCTTGCCATATGGTTTCAGGGGCAGCCACCCGGGCTCCAACTTTATTAATGAAGGCCGGCTATGCCCTACCGTCACAGCCACTTGTGCTGAAGCAAGGACTGATTGAATCACCTGTGCTGAAGCAAGGATATCCTTAAAACCTGACCTATTTGGTGACCCTTGAGAACTGGAGTTGGCCACCCTGTTTTAGTGCATTAACCCCATAATATAGATCGTGTTACCTTTTACCAAGCAGACAGCTCTTTGTAAATGTAACCGTACAGGTCTCTTTCCAGGTGTACTGAATTTTATATCAATCAAAGAACGGCTGAATTGGCCCATTGAAAGGAATCCCCAGCTATGCTGCAGCTACACTTAATACAAAGGCAGTGAACCTTTACACAGTGTGACAGGAATGGGACGTCGCATGTCATTGTGACATCACCCTGTCACATGGGTATTATGCATGTAGGTCCTTAGGGCAGCCCAGACTAACCTGCTGAGCCGTCCCTGAGGAAGGTCACTAGAAGCCCGTTGGGACAGGAGATGTTCAGACTCTGAAACACGGGGACATCTGGCACAGACTCTTTGGGAGGCGGAACAGGGGGCTGCACGGGCTCTGCCTGAAAAATATTAACACAGGTTAGTCTCACTAGTAATAGGCACTGCAGTATTATGCCTGTATCCCCTCAGCCGGGACGTTACCCTTGTATTTATTAAAGTACAGTAGTATATGTCATGTTCGGGACTGCATGCAGTTTGTTATGAATCCCCCCTAGAAGCTCAGCTTAAAACTTGCAGCAGTTATAGACATGACTACATAAAGACACAGCTTTTCCTCAGTTACCTACAGCTTATTCGCTGAGCAGCAAGAATAGCAAAGTGCAAATGAATCAAATCAGGTTTGAGTATATTAACTCTTTTGCTGCCACATGGGCTGTAAAGCAATGCCAACGTGTTCATGCAGGGTGGGCATGCAGCGTGGGCGGAAGATGCATCTTCCAGGCACAAACAATGAGCTTGGAAACTGCTGCGACCACAAAGTGGTCCAAGGATGTACTGTATACAGATAGCTGCCAACCAAGTGACCATTTTGAAGGGGTGGCCAACTCCATCCTCAAGGGCCACCAACAGGTCAGGTTGTCAGGATATCCATGTGTCAGCACCAGTGGCTCCATTAGTGGCTCAGTCGAAGACTGATCCACTGGTTGAGCCACCTGTGCTGAAGCAGGGATATCCCTAATACCTGACCTGTTGGTGGCCCTTGAGGATGGGAGTTGGCCATGTTGCCATATTGGAAGAGAGTAAAATGCCCTTATTTCTCAAAACCTTTATTTTTTTGTCTATGAAACAGTATCCTACATCCGAAGACACCTCGAAAATAAGACCCCCCCCCACAAACTCCAAAAGGGGATCTAGAATCATTGTGGGGCTGCTGCGTCTAGAGATAAGACAAGTAACACTTCCTCCACTGTCAATTTTATTACCTTCTGCGTGTCCCTCCCCTTTCCCAATCCCCACCTCTTGTTTATTCACCGCTTGTCCAACCCAATAACCAGAACGGACATCTTTTATGCAGCCTTAACTAACCTTGACCTCAGGGGACTTAGGAGTCTCTTCCACTGTGGATTGCTGTGAAGTCTTCTGACGCCCAACCTTGGGGGATTTCTGCCGGGGGGGTTTTGTTTTTCCGGAGGGGGTGGAAGGAAGAATGGGCGGTGGTGCTGGGAGGACACTGGGAGTGTGAATGGAAGGGAAGGTCAGCATGGCTGGTAGGGCAGGGTCCTGGTCCTCTGTAAGCAGAACACCACACACAGTAAATACTAGGGGGAAAGGACAGACATCTTTACATGACCAGGATGACAAACACTATTGGGAAACACGCATGTTACAGTAGATTACTAAGGGCCTTCATACAGTGTGATGTGGAGCCGCTTCTGAAGGGGATAGAAGCTTCCACGTTCCTTCACTTGGGTGCCACAGATAAGAGGATTTGTGGCTTATTGGACTAACAGGCGTTCATTGTCACCATTATGACAAGTTACATGTGATGCCCCGGCACTGACATCACAATGTGAAAATGGAACGGCAAATCGTGATGGTTCATGTTTTGTTCAGCTGACGTTTGACTGAAACATAAATATAATCCGGTACATATATATATATTTCTCCCTCTGTGTTAGTCCTGTGCTCCTCACTAGTTCCCGTACCATTTATTGGTGATTTTCTGTATAGTACTGTACATATTTTCTTTGCACCTTTCTCTTCATTTTGTGGTATTTAGGCGGTGGATGTGCACTGCATTTCTGTTGGCATATCTTATATATTTCAGCTACCTTATAGAGTAGTATACTTTGATTTATCTTAGTGTTCCTTTATACTGTCACATCAGCATGCTCCTGTATACTCTGGGTAGTTACACTGTCACATCAGCATGCTCCTGTATACTCTGGGTAGTTACACTGTCACATCAGCATGCTCCTGTATACTCTGGGTAGTTACACTGTCACATCAGCATGCTCCTGTATACTCTGGGTAGTTACACTGTCACATCAGCATGTTCCTGTATACTCTGGGTAGTTACACTCTCTGATCAGCATGCTCCTGTATACTCTGGGTAGTTACACTGTCTGATCAGCATGTTCCTGTATACTCTGGGTAGTTACACTCTCTGATCAGCATGCTCCTGTATACTCTGGGTAGTTACACTGTCTGATCAGCATGCTCCTGTATACTCTGGGTAGTTACACTGTCACATCAGCATGTTCCTGTATACTCTGGGTAGTTACACTGTCACATCAGCATGTTCCTGTATACTCTGGGTAGTTACACTGTCTGATCAGCATGTTCCTGTATACTCTGGGTACTTACACTCTCTGATCAGCATGTTCCTGTATACTCTGGGTAGTTACACTGTCTGATCAGCATGTTCCTGTATACTCTGGGTAGTTACACTCTCTGATCAGCATGCTCCTGTATACTCTGGGTAGTTACACTGTCTGATCAGCATGCTCCTGTATACTCTGGGTAGTTACACTGTCTGATCAGCATGCTCCTGTATACTCTGGGTAGTTACACTGTCTGATCAGCAAAGAGTAGAGCGCACAATACTGAGTAAAAAGCAAATAAATAAAAAATACTGTCCTGTGGTGGGTGCTGCGTGGGGTGAATTTGATCCCGATTCACTATTGAAGCAGCCGTACAGAGCCCATGGCGCACTTGTGTCCAGGTGTATATGCAAAAATAGAAGAAACACAACAAACAAGAACAATGTATAGTGTAGTACTTCGGAGATACCACAAAAATCGGATGAAAATATATAGCAGTACTGCTCACATTCACTGCTAACGACACTTATTCCACTTGTAAGTGCTTATTGTTTTTATTATATTTTTTGCTTATAAAGTTGCTTCATTATCCCTTCTGTCCTCTGCCTTGTTCTTTTTGGGAGTATCCTGCCCCTTCAGTGGATGATCTACTGCATCATATGAGTTGGTCACTCGGGAATAACCAAAACGCCTGTATTTCCCACAGAAAATGTGAGCAGTACTGCTATATATTTTCTTCCGATTTTTGTGGTATCTCCGAAGTACTACACTATATATATTTTTCCTGTCTGCTGTGTTTTTCTATTTTTACATATACACCTGGACGAAAGTGCGCCACGGGCTCTGTACTGCTTTCTAAATTATAGGACTACGGTCAGATGACAAACAACTGTTTAGATCCTGTAGTAAGACTTGGGATCCACTTGGGAAGCCAGCAGGCAGCACCTTGCTTGGTATTGCCCTAAGAAAGGGATCAGTGTGTGAAATGTCCACTTACGTCTTCTGTACAGATGTAGCACAACTTACTGTCCAGTCTGCGACGCCCGGGACAGTGTCTGCCAACACAGAGCTGCGAGGGGTCATAGTTCCGAATGGGACCCCCCACCCCCCTGCAGCGCTAATCCTTCGGGGCCGTAACCACACGTGTCAGCAGCAGCGAGGACACAAAGCTTTGCTACATCTGTACTTCAGTAATACACGTCACTTTGTCACCGCTCTTACCCGGGCCTTTCCCAGATGCCCCATAGTGGCTGAGGGACAGGTGGATTCCGCTTTCCATAGTGGCTGAGAAGGATCCGAATTCACGGAGGCTTTTCTTTTTGATGATTGGCTTCCCTGGAAGAGAAATGAGAAGACGCGGTCAGTCAGGGCCCCACATAGCCCAGCCATTGGACTTCCAGAACCAGGCTCTATTATCAGTCACGACCCCACATAGTCCAGCCATTGGACTTCCAGAACCAGGCTCTATGATCAGTCACGGCCCCACATAGCCCAGCCATTGGACTTCCAGAACCAGGCTCTATGATCAGTCACGGCCCCACATAGCCCAGCCATTGGACTTCCAGAACCAGGCTCTATTATCAATCCCATGTTCACCGGTACACTGGACTGGACCTCATTTATGCTTTGCTGACTCCCATGATCCCAGTACCGAGGTCATTTCCTCTCCCTTCCTTTGTGTGATACATTATAAATATTGCAAACCATACAGTAACTTCACTATAGTCTATAGTTTACATATGTTAAATATTACGCCCTATTCCTTATGGACAAACTCAAGGAAGGAAAGCAGGGATGTCAGATGCATCACAAAGCCACACAGGTTTGAGTTATTAGAGACCGCATCAAACAGACGGCCATTTCCTGTCTTTTCATCCTATAACTGTAATCCTTGGCATTACTTTGATTTTTAGAAGTAATTTCCGTCATCTTTTTAACGAGGGGAACAAGCTTCCAACATAGGAGGTTTTAAGGTCATCTCTGGGACATTTACATTACAAATAAGTCGTTAACCACTCTAGAAGCCAAGAGGTTGAACAAGGCCTATTGCTTTTTTCATTATCTTGCAGTCCCACTCGGCAATACACAGTGCATTGTAGTTGCAGGAGCACAAAAACCTAACCCTGAGATCAGAGGAACACGCATCACACGCATCCCACGCATCCCACGCATCCCACGCATCCCACGCATCCCACGCAGTACCATGTACTTGTACACTGCTTTAGAAAGAGGTCAGTTAAAGGCTCATACTCTACCTGAGTCATTTCCACCGGGGGTTCTGCGGCCGCCATGGGGGGGGGGGGGGGGAGCTGGGACAACTCTCCCAGCTGTCCCAGGCCGGCGGTGTGGTGGCACCCCACATAGCAGTGACCGGCGGATCCCCAGCTCAGCTGCAGCAGCCGCCCGGTCACTGCGAGCCTTCCTCTCCCTGCTCCTGTCTGTGCTGGAAGTGGCGTTCAACTTCCGGCCGACAGGAGGAGGGAGCTGCGGACCGGAGCAGCATCGCAGGTCACAAGGTGCGTGTGTGTGTCTAGAGAGTGTGGCGGGGGAGGGGCGGAGAGTGTGTAAGGGGAAAAGAGAGAGGGGGGAAGTGTAAAGGGAGAGTGTGAGGGGGAAGAGAGAGGGTGAGTGTAAGGGGAAAGAGGGGTAGAGAGCAAGGCAGAGAGTTAGGTGTAAGGGGGAACAGAGAGAAGGGGGTGTGTGAGAGGGGGGGGGGAAGAGAGAGGGATGGGGGGAAGAGATGGAAGGGGGAGGGTTGGGGTCCCCCAGAATTTCACAAACTAATTCTACTGTTCCCTAACCAAAAGGAGGTTGAAAACTACTGCTCTACATACTGTAACTAACCAACTAACCTGCTCTATATACTGTAACTAACCAACTAACCTGCATTACATACTGTAACTAACCAACTAACCTGCTCTACATACTGTAACTAACCAACTAACCTGCTCTATATACTGTAACTAACCAACTAACCTGCTCTACATACTGTAACTAACCAACTAACCTGCTCTACATACTGTAACTAACCAACTAACCTGCTCTACATACTGTAACTAACCAACTAACCTGTTCTACATACTGTAACTAACCAACTAACCTGCTCTACATACTGTAACTAACCAACTAACCTGCTCTATATACTGTAACGAACCAACTAACCTGCTCTACATACTGTAACTAACCAACTAACCTGTTCTACATACTGTAACTAACCAACTAACCTGCTCTATATACTGTAACTAACCAACTAACCTGCTCTACAGACTGTAACTAACCAACTAACCTGCTCTACATACTGTAACTAACCAAATAACCTGCTCTACATACTGTAACTAACCAACTAACCTGCTCTACATACTGTAACTAACCAACTAACCTGCTCTATATACTGTAACTAACCAACTAACCTGCATTACATACTGTAACTAACCAACTAACCTGCTCTACATACTGTAACTAACCAACTAACCTGCTCTATATACTGTAACAAACCAACTAACCTGCTCTACATACTATAACTAACCAACTAACCTGTTCTACATACTGTAACTAACCAACTAACCTGCTCTATATACTGTAACTAACCAACTAACCTGCTCTACATACTGTAACTAACCAACTAACCTGCTCTACATACTGTAACTAACCAACTAACCTGCTCTACATACTGTAACTAACCAACTAACCTGCTCTACATACTGTAACTAACCAACTAACCTGCTCTATATACTGTAACTAACCAACTAACCTGCATTACATACTGTAACTAACCAACTAACCTGCTCTACATACTGTAACTAACCAACTAACCTGCTCTATATACTGTAACGAACCAACTAACCTGCTCTACATACTGTAACTAACCAACTAACCTGTTCTACATACTGTAACTAACCAACTAACCTGCTCTATATACTGTAACTAACCAACTAACCTGCTCTACATACTGTAACTAACCAACTAACCTGCTCTACATACTGTAACTAACCAAATAACCTGCTCTACATACTGTAACTAACCAACTAACCTGCTCTACATACTGTAACTAACCAACTAACCTGCTCTACATACTGTAACTAACCAACTACCTTCTCTACATACTGTAACTAACCTGCTCTACATACTGTAACTAACCAACTAACCTGCTCTACATACTGTAACTAACCAACTAACCTGCTCTATATACTGTAACTAACCAACTAACCTGCTCTACATACTGTAACTAACCAACTACCTGCTCTACATACTGTAACTAACCTGCTCTACATACTGTAACTAACCTGCTCTACATACTGTAACTGACCAACTAACCTGCTCTACATACGGTAACTAACCAAGTAATGTAGCAACAATTCCAAAGTTACAGTGGCTCATTCTTTGGCTGCTGCAGCATAAGTGGCTCAATCAGTGGCTCAGTCTTCAGCTGCTTCAGCACAGGTGGCTCAATCAGTAGAAGCCCCCTTTTCTGAAGCAGGGATATCCTGAAAACCTGACCTGTTGGTGGCCCTGGTTTATATTGTGCTGATCTATTCCTCATCTGTCACCATGGCAACCGCTGTCGTTTTGACATGGGCAAACGGAAGGGGCCATTTTAATTTCCCGAAGCCGGCAAATGTTCAGCGAAGGATATCTCCAGTGCAGCGCCACAGCTTAAAAAGGGGTGACCATGCAAAATACAGCAGCAAAAGAACGCCACCGCGGCAAAAAGAAGGAGCACGTGTTGTTGTTATGGTGAGTAGCGGGCATTGCTGCTTCCAATGAAAAGTTTGGAGTTGTAAATGATATATATTTTTGGGACCCAATAAACGGGACCGCCCCATACCGTCCAAACCTCTCCGCAGTCCTGGCTACCTTCACACTGCATACACATGCACTACCTCCAGTCTACTGACCTTGCTGGTCAGTCCGGTCCACCTCCTCCGGCTCCGGCACCGCGTTCTTCTTCGGGTTAGTAATGTGAATCAGGAAGCTGTGCCCGTCCTTCAGTAATTTCATTTTGACAAAGGACGAGCCTGGAAAAAACACGGCAGAAATGAGAGAAGTGTGCAGGACGTTCCCCTCACATTAAGAAGGGGAGCAGTGTCTCCTGAGGTGCGACATTACACGGGCTAAGGACGGACTTTAAAATGGGAGAACCTTCTCTGAAATCCCCAGTCTGGACTTTGTACCCAGGCAAACGACGTCATGTTTCCGGTGTGTCGGGGACCAAATGTTAAGGCCTTGCCCCCGCTGTGGCGGACGCTGCGCTCACGAGAGCCCTCCCCGCAATGGCGCCGGGCCCGCTGCGAGGGGGGGCCGCAGCGCTCGCGCGAGAGCTACTCCTGCTCTCAATAGAATTGAGAGCAAGAACTCGCGTCAAGCGGCTAGGCACGCCCCCCGGTGGTTCAGCCAATGAGGGCGAACCTGCCGGGTGACGTCATGGCCGCGCCCCCGTCACTCCTCCGCCACGCCCCCCCCCCCCGGTCTCTGCTCCTGCAGTGAGCTGCAGACCGGGGAATCGCCGGAACGCGCAGCCAAAAGCGCGGGCGCGCATTACAGCGCCGTGACCGGGGCCTTAGCCTTAGAGTGTAAGGTGATTGCAGCAAAATGGAGACATTTTAATCATTACGAGGCCGATTTACTAAACGGAAGTCTGGACATTGGCAGAAGATGGTGTAGGAACTGGCAAAGTCTTGTAGGGTAACTACTCCCATTTTACAGGATACATTCAGGCATGTCACACAAATGAAATGAATCCCGATGGAAGAGGAGGATCTCAGGAGAAAAGGAGAGACACCGTAGTGCAGATTGCAATCCAATTTTATGCGACCAAGTAAAAACAAAAGAGTTTACACTTACAATAAGTGCATTCTTTAGCGCAGTGTTAACATTGGACAGGCCTGGAGTCAGATCTCCTAAAAGGGAGACTATCCCAAGTCCCACCACCTCTGTGGAAGTTTGTGTCAGCGTCTCGGTATCTCAGCGTCACGCGAGTAGGCGAGGTTCTCTGCTACGTCCGGTATTAGCCGCCCAGGAATGTGTCTCTCACAGACCCCTCTTGCTCCAGACTATGCGTTTCGCTGGCGCTCAGCTTCCTCAGCGAAGCGCGTAGCGTCTGGAGTTACTCTACAAGACTTTGTCGGTTCCTGCTGCTAATGTGTTTTTACGTTATTGCGCCATTATTGGTTCTTTTTTCCTTCTTTATGGTGCCGTCCATCTTTTGGAAGAAAATGATCTACACTAGGAACTTGGAAACAGTTCCTTTTTTAAGGGTTTGAGTGGAGGTTTTTGATATTGAATCACATATTGTATATTTTTAACACTTTATCACATTGTCACTGCTATTGTGTTGATTATTCACTTTGTTTTATTTGTATTTTTATAATATCCCTGTTTAAATTATAGCTAAATTGTCCTGAATATTTCCTTCACATTCATTCACTGGGTTATATTGGGAACGCCAACCTAGACATTTCTCTGTTTCAGAAGATTCTGTAAGGCAAGGTGTTCTGGTATGGAAGAATCCGTAACTCCATATTTACTAAGTCACACCGCACTGTGAGGAAATGCATAGAAATATCTGGAAGGAGTTTTCTAGCTGCCCTAAGCCCTGTACTGTCTCCATGAGGCGTCATCCAGGCCCACTGCTTAAAATAGGTGCTTTGGAAGAACTATGTTGACGTAAAGTTGTATTTACACCATATAATGAATATAAACTAATTGATATTTAGACCTAATAATAATTTATATATGAGCCGATGATTTCTGCCACATAATTCTATTTATTAATGTTCTTTCAATCCAAATGAGCTTTTATTGTATTTACATTTTTTTTTAAATAAACCAAAGTCATGGCCTATAACAGCATGTTAAATGTTATTAAAGTGTTGCACACCTACATATATACAGTACAATGGCACAACGTGCGTTCCCCACACGCACTCATTTACTGCGACATCCCCTGTCCAGTTGGGTTAAGGCCCAGATTCATCGCGTACCGGTATGAGTTAGCGCAACCGATCCAGCGTCAACTCTTGCGAGTCAATGGAAGTTACGGCGCTAACACGAACCAGTCATTTTGAATGCGCAAGATTGAATGCATCAACGCGTGCCAGCGATTGAGGTGTCTGTGCCTAAATATGCTGAGTATGGTTTGTGCGTGTAAGATGCGCTATTGTAAAGTGCATACAGTAATCATCACGGGCTCATATATAACGTATCAGGCTCATATATAAAGTATCAGTCATACAGACACCTTGGTTTGCATCCATTATATGGTATAAATTCTGCTTGATGTCAATGTAGTTCTGCCAGATCTACATTCATACAGGAGGTCTGGAAGACACCTCGAGATATGGCGGTGTGGTTACTGCCACTTAGAAACTATGGGGTTGCATTTAAACGTAAGACGCTGTACCACATTATAGCTGCACCGGGCCTTGCGCACGTGTCTCCGGGAGCCATGCCTACCAGCTGATGCAAGGTGGCGGTAAGTGGAAGGCATCTCGTGTTGCTGGAATACGCGCCCCAGACCCTCTCCTAGTAAATCTCCCATCGCTAAATGATCATTATCACTTCTCCTTCTAACCTGACAATATTTGATACATAATCTCATTTGAACGGTAATCTAATGAAAAAATATAGTTTTGTAGAAATGCTTATTTCAATTCACTAATTAATAATGTGTTTAACTTTACTATATAATGTACGTTTTGTCTCCTCTATGTGTTCATGTTTTATTTGCTTATATTCTATGTAAATGTTAATCATTTGGGTTTAGATTTAATAAAGTTAAAAGGATAAACACATTGAGCTAGTGTTCTGGTTCCTGTTACTGTATCAGTCCTTAGTTTTACTTTTACCCAGAGTGCATTAGCTTGCATAAAAGACAATGAAGGATTGGAGACCAGAGAAGAATGGTCTCACTCTTTAGAAGACAAAGCCCTCAGTGACTTAATACACTTTAATGCTCTCACTCATTAAGGACACCGTTATATTAAAATGCTATTTTCATTCACCGAAGGCCTAAATCACACTCATTCAACCTATGTGAAGGGAAGGTTATACTGTATGTGGGTTTCAAACATGTTAAAAGTTTGAGAATGCAGAGTTTGAGATCTCTCACATTGAGCGCTGACCCAAATCCTATCATTAATAGTGGGAAGATAGGGGTGAAAAAACAGAGCACTGATCCAGGCAAAAATCACAAGGTGGCCCCGTAAAAATGTTTGTTGGCGTCTCGTGGACATACAGAATGCGCACGCCAACATGTTTCGCGCTCCAAATGCGCTTTATCAAGACCTTCATCCACGAGACCAATAAACATTTTGTTACGGGGCCACCGTGTGATTTTTGCCTGGATCAGCGCTCCGTTTTCTCACCTCTATCTTCTGGAATACCATTTATGGATTGCACGCCGGGGACTGGCACAGCAGGCGCGCACTGAGGAGCATCAAGGTAATGGCATTGGACACTTTTATCTATACTACCGAGCCCATTATTGTGACTTTATTTACCTTCTCTTAATGTCTAAGCCACAACTGTGAGTACTGTGAGATGTCTCACTAGGCAATGTTATTTGGTAATTATAATCCTTTGGTCCCCAATGTACCCATCACGTTACCTCTCTCGTAGTGTGTGTGTTCCACTTGGATCTGACCACCATCTGTTGGGAATAAGTAGCGGCTGCCCCCGGAGACTTGGATCAAATTGTCTCCCATGTTGTAACCGATAAACTAGAATGAAAGTGAAACGTCAGAGAGACATGTTGGCCTGTGTTGTATATGGCGGCGCTTGTTATTGTGAGTAGAGGGACTTGCTGCTTTCAATTAAATGTTTTGATTTGTAGATTAAATATATTTTATTGAACCAAATAAATGGGACTGCTCCTTACCCTCCAAACCTCTCCCACCCTCATTGTACGCCATAAAAACCTACTCCAGGAGCGGCCAACTCCAGTCCTCTAGGGCTTGTCAGGATATGCCTGTTTCAGCACAGATGGCCCAGTCAACGACTGAGCCACCTGTGCTGAAGCAGGGATATCCTTAACATCTGACAAACTGGTGGCCCTTGAGGACTGGAGTCAGCCCCCCCTGGCCTACTTCACAATGGGACCAGTAAAAAGGGTTTAGTAGGTGTCACAATGAGTTGCTCACCTTGAAAACCTGGTCAAGCGGTGCTGCAGGTAGGCGCTCTGCATCAGGCATAGGCTCCTGAGCCTTTGGTGCCTCCTCTTTGATTTTGTCTTTGGAGGTCTTCTTCACGGGTTCTAAGGATCCTGTCCTCTCCTGGGCTCCTGGCTGCTCCTTGCTCCCTCCTTTCTTTCCTTTGCCGGACATACTTTGCTTCTCTCTTTTCTTCTCTTGCCGGAGACGCTCTTCTTCCTTTAGCCGATCCTGCTCCTCCTTCCAGGCCTGTGGTACGAGGGAAGGTCAGGTAACGACACACGTTCCATGGGATTTAATGTCATTTGTGCAGAAAATGACAGCAATACAAACTACCTGTGCTGCAGAACCGCACCACTGAACATGGTGATTGGGTATAACACAATACACTAGCACACTTATTATGTTAATCATACAGTCCCAAACATGGGAGAACATGATTGATCAAGAATTTTTGGGCCGTTGAGAGATGTACCCTATTTCAGACCTAACCGACTGACACAGGAGAAAGGGAGAACAATGGGAATGCGATACATTTCACTAGGGGCCACATTGACTAAACAGTGCTACTCCATAAGACACCTACTTATTAATGCTATAACAGTGCTAGCCCTGGCACCACTTATTAATTGTGCCCTTTACAGTGCATCCAAGTGATTGGGCTTTAAGGATGTCTCTTATGGAGTACCACCACTTAGTAATATGGCCCTGTGTGGCTCATTCAGAGGAAATGAGCCACACGTGACTCCCAGCCCAGCAGGCGTCTTTTTGCCCTAGAAGCCAAGTGGCAGATGTAACGTAACAATTTGAAACCAGATTTCACAAGTGGCCACTTTGCGCCCTGCGGCCCAGATTCACTGACCTCTGTTATTGACTTGACGATGCGCTAACATCAGTTAACGCCTCTTTAAGTGCTAACGGGGATCTTCAAAGCTCAATATCACAGCATTAAGGGCTGCTTTCAGCCGTAACGAGCCTTTGCATAACTATAACGGACGTTAGTGCTAATGATATGCACAGGAGGCGTTCCCTGTGACAGCGCCGATCCCCAGAGCTCCGGTATAGTAACAGCAGGGATTTAACGCCACGCGTGTTAGGTCAGCGCTAAAACTGGCGTTACTCCCGTCCGGACCCTGATATAGGTCCGTTACAGGCTCTGGGTAAGAGTAAGGCCACAGTTGGGCCTGATTTAACTATCGTATTGTTATTACATGGCTCTTTTCCTCTCCCGTCTTTACTTTAATGAAACACCTATTCAGGGTGTGTGTGGGTGTAACGCCCCCTTTATGTAAGGCAGGCTTAACCCTTGGGGTTTAACCCATGTTATTTGAGGTGAACACATGGCAGTGCTAACTTCACATGGCGTTAAGCTCATGCTAATGAGATCACTAACGGGCGTTGTTTTTCATATAGCTTTGTGTATTTGTCTTAACCTCAGGGAACATAGCGTGCGCTATTGCTTTTGATAACAGTCTGTTGTGAGCCCTGAGTTATGGTAGTGCTGTGGATGTGGGCCTGTGGGCCTGTGGGCCTGTGGGCCTGTGGGCCTGTGGGCCAGCCCTTGTATTGGAGGGTACGTGCAGTTACAAGAAGCACACATTTCACAGGTCACATTGTCTGTTTCTGTGCATAGTTTTGTCACTTTTACAAGCGTCAGAAAACTGTACCAGATTGGAAATGGCATCTCTGGCAGGCCTCACGGGCCTCACGGGCCTCACGGGCCTCTCGGGCCTCACGGGCCTCTCGGGCCTCTCGGGCCTCTCGGGCCTCACGGGCAGACAGACTGAGTGCAAGGCTGAATACTGGAGTATCACAACTCTGACGTTACGTGCGAAACATAGCGTGTGACCACAAAAGTACAGAAAAAGGTGAAAAAAATGGTGCTTCTGTAAAGAGTGCTCACTAAACAATAAAGTGATCCATATTAAGTGCTCTTATACACAGTGTAAACTTAAAGTGATAGTGCTATAATCAATATATAAACATTAATGTGCCAAAAATGGTGCAGAAAAAAAACAACAAATAAGGTCGTAACTCCCTGCTCAGACCCTCAGGTGGGTCCCGTCTTCACGGGTCCCAAAACCCTGTATTTCTTCTCACAATCCAGGGGGAGCATGAGGTGAAAAACAACAAAGATCTAAGTGTAGATGTATGTGAACAAATAAAGAGTATTGACTTGGCTCCTATAGCGAGCCTGCTCACCATGTATAGAATGTATATGCACAGATCCAAAACAGTGGCGACAACAAAATACATTGTCCTTTGCCCTGACGCATCTCCGGCTCTGCACATTCCATATAGTACGACTTATTAGCATGATTAATGGGGATAATAATAATAATAGCATGTCCTTGTATAGCGCTGCTAGTTTTACGTAGCGCTTTACAGCGACATTTTGCAGGCACAGTCCCTGCCCCGTGGAGCTTACAATCTTTTTTTTTTTGGTGCCTGAGGCACAGGGAGATAAAGTGACTTGCCCAAGGTCACCAGGGTCCCCTGCTTCACACTCCGTGCCAGTCAGTGTCTTTACTCACTGAGCCGCTCCTTCTCCCAGGTTCCCCTGCTTCACACTCAGTGCCAGTCAGTGTCTTTACTCACTGAGCCGCTCCTTCTCCCAGGTTCCCCTGCTTCACACTCAGTGCCAGTCAGTGTCTTTACTCACTGAGCCGCTCCTTCTCCAAGGTTCCCCTGCTTCACACTCAGTGCCAGTCAGTGTCTTTATTCACTGAGCCGCTCCTTCTCCCAGGTTCCCCTGCTTCACACTCAGTGCCAGGCAGTGTCTTTACTCACTGAGCCGCTCCTCCTCCCAGGTTCCCCTGCTTCACACTCAGTGCCAGGCAGTGTCTTTACTCACTGAGCCGCTCCTCCTCCCAGGTTCCCCTGCTTCACACTCAGTGCCAGTCAGTGTCGTTACTCACTGAGCTGCTCCTTCTCCCAGGCTCCCCTGCTTCACACTCAGTGCCAGTCAGTGTCGTTACTCACTGAGCCGCTCCTTCTCCCAGGTTCCCCTGCTTCACACTCAGTGCCAGTCAGTGTCGTTACTCACTGAGCCGCTCCTTCTCCCAGGTTCCCCTGCTTCACACTCAGTGCCAGTCAGTGTCTTTACTCACTGAGCCGCTCCTTCTCCCAGGTTCCCCTGCTTCACACTCAGTGCCAGTCAGTGTCTTTACTCACTGAGCCGCTCCTTCTCCCAGGTTCCCCTGCTTCACACTCAGTGCCAGTCAGTGTCTTTACTCACTGAGCCGCTCCTTCTCCCAGGTTCCCCTGCTTCACACTCAGTGCCAGGCAGTGTCTTTACTCACTGAGCCGCTCCTCCTCCCAGGTTCCCCTGCTTCACACTCAGTGCCAGTCAGTGTCGTTACTCACTGAGCTGCTCCTTCTCCCAGGCTCCCCTGCTTCACACTCAGTGCCAGTCAGTGTCGTTACTCACTGAGCCGCTCCTTCTCCCAGGTTCCCCTGCTTCACACTCAGTGCCAGTCAGTGTCGTTACTCACTGAGCCGCTCCTTCTCCCAGGTTCCCCTGCTTCACACTCAGTGCCAGTCAGTGTCTTTACTCACTGAGCCGCTCCTTCTCCCAGGTTCCCCTGCTTCACACTCAGTGCCAGTCAGTGTCTTTACTCACTGAGCCGCTCCTTCTCCCAGGTTCCCCTGCTTCACACTCAGTGCCAGTCAGTGTCTTTACTCACTGAGCCGCTCCTTCTCCCAGGTTCCCCTGCCTCACACTCAGTGCAAGTCAGTGTCTTTACTCACTGAGCCGCTCCTTCTCCCAGGATCCCCTGCTTCACACTCAGTGCCAGTCAGTGTCTTTACTCACTGAGCCGCTCCTTCTCCCAGCACCGCTGCTCTCGTGCTGCTCAATAGTACAGAAGTGCCAATGTGTCAACAAACAGTTTGCTATTTTTTTTTTTTTACATATTTTTTGTGAATTTCGGCAAAGTTGTAAAATGTTGCATTGCCAGAAAATGAGCAAACACACACATTTCCATCGAGAATGCACTTTTTTTTGGCATGAATTTGATCTTTCGCCAAGAGAAATCTAGATTTCGCCATGCCTGAAAGATGGCGTTTGCTAGGGAGGGTCGGGGTCACAGAGACTTGGCGAATCGCTTGCAAACTCCCACGTGAATTTTGTTTCTTACGGCTGATATAGGGCACATTTCGCCTGGTTCACGACATTGGGCGAAAGTTTTGCCCATTGTGACGGCGAGAGGGTAACAAGGCTCACGATAAATATTTAAGCCCGTTTGGTTACCTCTGATCCATGTATTGGGGTTCAGGAGTGTCAGCTCTTGAGCCCAGTGATTGTGCATGCATTCTGAAATTTATGCTACAAAGAATGTATATGGTTTTACTTTTCCAGGGGTGCCAGCGAGCAGAGTTGCTGGGCTATGGGTTTCAAGGGGGGTTTTATGGAGAATGTGTTGTCAGATTGTGCCTAGGTAGTCGGGGTCCAGAGTCGCTGGATACCCAAAAATGTACCCGGGAATCAGGTCGGATTTGGGGATACATATAGGCACATCGCGGTTTGAGTACTTCTTTTTTCAAGTCTAGTTTTTGCCCAGGTCCCAAGTAAGTGTGTATTTCTTATGTAGTTTGTGTAACATTGTGTGTCTGCCTTTTCATGCGAATACATTTACAATTTATTTCACTTATCTTGTTTTGCTCAAGGTATGATCCCGATATAAAGTTGTAAATGCCTGGTCTCTCCGTGACACCCATCTCTACCCAACACGCGGTATACATGGGTGAGGTTCAGTATATGAGAACATGATGGCTGAATGTGAGCCGTGTTACTGTCACTCCATACTCTGAGTCCCATCTTCATGCACTGCTTCCAGATACCTGCTCCTCTCAGCTCACCTTCAGGGAGTCGTCCCGGATAAAGGGGTTCTTGGTGGGATGTGGGGGTAACTCAGCCTTGCTGCCTGCTCTTGAGCCACTGCCTTTAGGACCTGAGGTAGAAAGTCACGATTTAAATCATGTGAAGATTCTGGCGTGTAATGAACATACCTGCACACACCTTATTATTACAGAGCCCTAACCTACTGTATTTTCGCTGTAATACAAACCATTAAAGAGGGAACATTAACCCTTTCTCCCATCACATGTTCTCCGATTATTGCTCTCGACATACAGTACACAGTTATATAGAAATTGATGGAAGATATAGGTGCGCCGACGAGTATTTTAAAACTTGACTTGGAAAATCTGTGGCTATCACCAACAAGAGCCAGGTACATGCTGGGTACATGCTGGGTACATGCTGCAACATTTCAGTGACATTTCTGCAGAGACTAATGGCCCATCGGATTAACACAGCAGGGGTCCCTGGCAGTCCCATTCAGTTTGCGTGGGACTGCCAGGGACCCCCGCTGTTAATCCGATGGGCCATTAGTCTGTCTGCAGAAATGTCACTGAAATGTTGCAGCATGTACCCAGCATGTACCCAGCATGTACCCAGCATGTACCTGGGTCTTGTTGGTGATTGCCCCAGATTTGTTTTAGAATACTCTGCGGCGCTACAGTGTGGACAACATGCTCATATACAGTATGCCACTGCTACTGTATGTGATACTATAGAACATACTGAATATACGACCATATTTACTGATCTATACCACTGCTGCTGTACGTGATACTATAGAACATATTATACATAAGGCTATATTTACTGATCTATTCCACTGCTACTGTATGTGATACTATAGAACATACTGTACATAAGGCTATATTTACTAATCTATACCACTGCTACTGTACATGATACTATATGTGAAACATTTAAAGGGACCTCAGGCATTGCAGGTGCATCAGAGAAAGGGAAACTTGACTTTAAAGCAGGAGCTTTAGCATTAATAATATGTATATCAAACACTACAGGAGAGTCGAAGAAAGGGGAACCTGCTTTTAAATTCGAGGCCTTATAACTAGCAAGGGTTACAGCAGGTACTGCAGGAGAGTCAGAAAAGGGGGATCCTGCTTTTAAATCTGAGGCTTTATAACTAGCGAGGGTTACAGCAGGTACTGCAGGAGAGTCAGAAAAAGGGGGACTTGACTTTCAAACAGGATCATTAGATTCAGTAATAGGGACATCAGACATTGAATCAGCAGTCTTAGAACCATCAGGGGTTACAGCACTTACTGCTGAGGAAATAGTGAGAGGTGTACTTGACCTTGAAACAGGAGCGGTGGAGAATTCATATTTTGGCTGGTGGAATGCAAGGTTAGCTCGCTGTAGTGGAGGGGAAGGTGCCAACGAAGGATCAGCCGGGGGTGCAAGAAGAGGATGGTTGGCAAGGATTTGCAAACTGGAGGTGATGGCAGCGATTACAGTGTCCCACGTAGTCAGGAGGGTGGAGTGCCTATCTAGGATTTGGCCCTGGAGGGACAGCTCCCTTCCTACCTCAGCGGGGTCCATATGTGGCCTGAGCATTATGTGACAGTGCTCGTCTCCGATCAGGAAGCGGACCCACAGGGCTGAGGTAGGGATGTAAATTAACTGACCAGAGCTGAGGGACAGAGAGCTGTAAGAGTATCCGTAGTCGGTAAGCAGGCAGAAGGTCAGGGCAAGCGGCAGTGGTGCAGAATTCAGGCAACAGGCAAATGATCAGGGCAGGCAGCAAAGTCGGGGCCACGGTCCAGGGTCAGCAACAGAAATTTCAAATGAATAGGCTAGCCAAAGCAACAGGGAAGCCACAGGAATGGCTCACGAACAAGGAAGGCTCAGCAACAGGCTAGGCACAGCAACAGGGAAGGTGTCATATTCTCTAGCCTGCTGTACCCATGCTTGGCCACCGGGACTGCTGCCACTCTCAATGTCTTGTTCTAGCCTGCAGTACCTATACTTGTCCACCGGGATTGCTGCTGCTAAACTAAGGAACATTCCAGACCCTGATACCTGACACCTCTGCACCTGTGCTCCCTCTCAGCCTGCATATATAAACCTCCCTTTCCTGTTCCTCCCTTGCCTCTGTTTCAAGTCAGACTCCTATGCACATGCCTCTGATCCTGATCTGTTCCTGTACCTGTATTTGAGTCTGTTCGCAGTAAAGGCCCTTGCTGGTAATCTGGCTTGTCCCTGTTTGTTCCCGTTCTCAGTCCCTGCTCCCAGACCTGTCCCTGCTCGCCTGTCCTGTTCCAGTCTCCTCGTTGCCGACCTCTGCTTGTTACCTGACTTCGCTACCTGCCGCCTGCCTCGGACCCCTGCTTGTTACCTGACGTTGCTATCTGCCGCCTGCCTCTGATCTCTGCTTGTGACCCCTACTACGCTCCTGCTGTTCCGGCCACCGAGATCCTACCCGCCACAGGAGTCTCCCGTGACAGAAGGCTCATGAACAAGGAAAGCTCAGCTACTAGAACCCAAGGTGGTCAGGAACACAGGGAAACATATACAATGCTCAGGCAGGGGCTGGAAGTCACTGGCTGCTATTTAAGACCTTGAACAGGTGCAGCCAATATAGCAGGCTGCCAGTAACCAAAATGTCCACAGCAGCCAGGTATGGGCGGGTTCCAGCCAAAGCCTGGACTGGAACCCTTACACAGATAAAATGGGGGAGCTTGAATTAATAGCTACAAGTGTGCAGTATGATATCATAGGCATTACTGAAACATGGTGGGATGAAACTCATAAATGGGCAGTTAATGTGCTGCATGTGGTAGGGGTGAGGAGCATGTTCAGATAGGTGGGTAACTTGCTCAGAAAGTATTTGAAGGCAAGACAGGAGAGATTAACTTTGCGCCTAGACTCAAGTGATGGCCAATCTAGTTATTTGAGCATTTCGCAGTGATGTGTGTTGAAGTTGCATTGGAGAACAAAACATTATATTGAATTGTAGAGGGTATCAAGTTTGCTAAGGTGGGTATGGGGTGCCGCGCCATATCCCCATAGTCTATAATTGGCATTAGCATCTGCTAATGTAGAATGTAATGTAATGTAGAGACCTGTTGGATATAAATTAGCAGTGGAGGTAAAAGTACATAGAAAATATTTGTAGGGATATGCTATAAACCACCAAATAATCTGTGAGATTGAGGAAGCCAAAATACTTTTGCAAATGGAGAAGGAATCAAATCTAGTTCATGTTTGCATTATGGGGGATTTTAATTATCCAGACATATACTGGGGCAATGAGATTTGCATTACAACGAAAGGAAACAGGTTTTGGGGGTGCTTAAAGAATTACATGACCCAAATTATTCAGGAGCCAATCAGGAGAGGGGCAATACTGGATTTGGTAATATCAATAGGAGAATGAATATGGGATGGAGCACATTTGGTAGAAACAAGACAATCTTTAAGGGAACATCAGATCAGTGTATTCTCACCAGGGTATGCTCACATACGGATGGGAAACTTGGGGGCCTAAATGCAAAGATAAGTTAGAAGCTTCAGACGATTCAAAGAAGTATGGGGAGAGATATACTGGGTATCACCTGAAGATAGGAAAAAGAATGAGTGGGTTTGAACCCAAACAAAAATCTGACATTGTTACACAGGTGAAGAAATTAAAATGGTAGTAGGACATATCTCAAGAAGAAATGACCATCATTGGACAAAGATGATACGCAACTGGATTCAAAGGGAAATTAAAAGACGAAGATGACAACCAAAAGTTGATGGGATTAAGATGGTAACATAAAATCAGAATATTTGTTGGAGCAACGTGGAGAAGAGAAGCTTACAATGGAAGTACCTGGAAGATGATTGTGGAGGGCTTCATCCAGCAGGAGATGAACAAGGGCTGAAGATGATATGATTATGATGATTTAGACCCGTAAGTATTATGTGGTGTTTCTGTAGGCCCATTAGTATTTAACAGTGTTTTCAGAGACCCATAATTATTTAATAGTGTATATGTACCTTTTGTACTTCTTGTGTACATGTGTGTCTGGCCAACCATAATATAAGAGCAGCTTTCCGGCATATCACAAGGGAATGTGCTACAATTAGATTGAACTTTTGGATTGGTGTACATGTAAGTTCTTGGTTACTGTCCGTAGATACTCACTTTTAGATTTTTTTGGTGAGATGGATTTACTGGTCCGTTTGCTGCTGGGTGTGGATGCCCTTGAGAGGGCTTCTTTTCCCTCCAGGCCCTTGTCGTCTTTCGTAGCTGCCATCTCTTTGGCCATCTTCTCCTCCTGATACTTCACCTCCTCCACTCGCACCCAGTCTGATATGGAATCTGCCACCAGCTCCAAGTAGTTTCTGTAAGTAGGCAAAGCAATAGAGAAATGCTGAATTTACTCCAGTGGGGAAGCAGTGGTCCTACTGCACCTTGATGGCAGTGGGCGGTATTAAGTGCTACTGCATTTTACAAGCCTGGAATGTCCCTTGTTTTATAAGGTATCAAACCGGTCAAGATCTTTCCTTCCTAAAAACGAGATAAACATGTTGATGTAATGGCTAAAGGAATTTGCCCACTTCTTTACCTGAACTGTACTGACACAGTACTACTATTTTTAATGACCAACATCATACAGTGTGTGTTGCATGACCGTATCGGCTGTATAGAGGAAGCCATTTGCAGAGGAGGACTTTGCCAAGCATTTCTGAGAAATACATTCTAACACTCCACTTTCTTTGTTGGGTAAAGTAAAGCTGGTAGAGTTATTGTTACCATCAATGTATACACTTACATACAGTATATGCAGTATATGCATACAAATATACAACTAAATATTTGGCAGGTACAGACGATGAGGTTGCAATCTCTCTGAAGCAGTGGTATAATGTGCATGCAGTGCCGTATATATATATATATATATATATATATATATATATATATATACATACATACAACCAGCATGTTAACATGGAAGCAAATATATAATAAGGTGGTGCATAATAACTGACTTTCAACGCCATAATGTTTATTTTATGTAACTGAAATTGCCCTTTTTCTGATGGAGAACAATCCAAAATTGAGTTTGAGATTTTGCTACCCTTAGAATCTGAACAGATTGTTGATCTTCAAAAGTCCCAAGCACAATGGCAGAAACATCCCCTTTCTGGTGTGTTTCTGCCCTCGCTGCCCTCTATCTCAGACTAATATCTGGCAGGGTTACTGTGGATAGGAGAGGTACACACACGCCTAGATGTGTCTTTATATTGTAGTGGTAGTGGCTCGTTAATCATTATTTCTAAATTGCACACGAGCTGGCGCTCCTGTTTTCCCACGTTAACTCTATGGGCCCCTCGCTAGGCTGGTGCCAATATATTTCAGTAGAACACCGACATGCAAAAGAGGAGATCAGGATGGATCAGAGAAGGAAGGCTAGTCACGGTGACGGTGAAGACGGGTAATAGGAAGGCTAGTCACGGTGACGGTGAAGACGGGTAATAGGAAGGCTAGTCACGGTGACGGTGAAGACGGGTAATAGGAAGGCTAGTCACGGTGACGGTGAAGACGGGTAATAGGAAGGCTAGTCACGGTGACGGTGAAGACGGGTAATAGGAAGGCTAGTCACGGTGACGGTGAAGACGGGTAATAGGAAGGTTAGTAATGGTGAAGGGAAGACGGGTAATAGGAAGGCTAGTCACAGTGAAGGTGAAGACGGGTAATAGGAAGTATTCTGGATCCAGGGTCATGTCTGGGGTATGAATGAACCCAGCTAGCTTCAACTCAGCCCTCTTTCCAAAGCACAACAAGTCCTGTATATTTTCTTCACTTTATTTAGGAAGGCAGCAATAAAAACAGGCACTTGTGGATAAGATGTTTGTGTTGGAAAGGTGTATCTCTGTGGGTGCTTTGTAGTAAGGGCAGGTAAAAAGATTTGGCCTTGCCAAAGGGGTGAAACATGAATGTACTCACTCTGCCAATGTCAGGAAGTAAAGACAGTGGGTACTGCTTGTGACACAGGGATAGGGGTCAGGCCAAACTAACTGTCAGCAGGGACAGGGGGAATGGAAAAGCCCATTAACTTGGAGGACTGGAGATGTTGCCAGGGCAACCAGGGGTGTGACAGACTGGAAGGAAAAAAGGCAACATAATGTATCCATTCCATCTGCACTGGGAGTGAAACTGCAAGGAAAGTAACATCCAAATACAGCTAGCAGGCAGAACTAGCTGATATCCATTCTTATACACGCACGGATATCCATTCTTATACACACTGATATCAATTCTTATACACACTGATATAAATTCTTATACACACTGATATCCATTCTTATACACGCGATATCCATTCTTATACACGCTGATATAAATTCTTATACACACTGATATCCATTCTTATACACACGCTGATATCCATTCTTATACACGCTGATATCCATTCTTATACACACTGATATCTATTCTTATACACACTGATATAAATTCTTATACACGCACGGATATCCATTCTTATACACACTGATATCCATTCTTATACACACGCTGATATCCATTCTTATACACGCTGATATCCATTCTTATACACACTGATATCCATTCTTATACACACGCTGATATCCATTCTTATACACACGCTGATATCCATTCTTATACACGCTGATATCCATTCTTATACACACGCTGATATCCATTCTTATACACACGCTGATATCCATTCTTATACGCGCTGATATCCATTCTTATACACACTGATATCCATTCTTATACACGCTGATATCCATTCTTATACACGCTGATATCCATTCTTATACACACAGATATCCATTCTTATACACACACGCTGATATCCATTCTTACACACGCTGATATCCATTCTTATACACGCTGATATCCATTCTTATACACGCTGATATCCATTCTTATACACACGCTGATATCCATTCTTATACACGCTGATATCCATTCTTATACACGCTGATATCCATTCTTATACACGCTGATATCCATTCTTATACACGCTGATATCCATTCTTATACACACGCTGATATCCATTCTTATACACACGCTGATATCCATTCTTATACACACTGATATCCATTCTTATACACGCTGATATCCATTCTTATACACACGCTGATATCCATTCTTATACACACGCTGATATCCATTCTTATACACACGCTGATATCCATTCTTATACACACACGGATATCCATTCTTATACACACTGATATCTATTCTTATACACACACGGATATCTATTCTTATACACACTGATATAAATTCTTATACACGCTGATATAAATTCTTATACACACTGATATCCATTCTTATACACGCTGATATAAATTCTTATACACACTGATATCCATTCTTATACACGCTGATATCCATTCTTATACACACACGGATATCCATTCTTATACACACTGATATCTATTCTTATACACACTGATATAAATTCTTATACACGCTGATATCCATTCTTATACACGCACGGATATCCATTCTTATACACACTGATATCCATTCTTATACACACTGATATCCATTCTTATACACGCTGATATCCATTCTTATACACGCTGATATCCATTCTTATACACGCTGATATCCATTCTTATACACGCTGATATCCATTCTTATACACGCTGATATCCATTCTTATACACACTGATATCCATTCTTATACACGCTGATATCCATTCTTATACACGCTGATATCCATTCTTATACACACTGATATCCATTCTTATACACACTGATATCCATTCTTATACACACGCTGATATCCATTCTTATACACGCTGATATCCATTCTTATACACACACGGATATCCATTCTTATACACACACGGATATCCATTCTTATACACACTGATATCCATTCTTATACACGCACGGATATCCATTCTTATACACGCTGATATCCATTCTTATACACACAGATATCCATTCTTATACACACTGATATCCATTCTTATACACGCACGGATATCCATTCTTATACACACTGATATCCATTCTTATACACACACAGATATCCATTCTTATACACACTGATATCCATTCTTATACACACTGATATCCATTCTTATACACGCTGATATCCATTCTTATACACGCACGGATATCCATTCTTATACACACTGATATCCATTCTTATACACACTGATATCCATTCTTATACACGCTGATATCCATTCTTATACACGCTGATATCCATTCTTATACACACACGGATATCCATTCTTATACACGCTGATATCCATTCTTATACACACTGATATCCATTCTTATACACGCCGATATCCATTCTTATACACGCTGATATCCATTCTTATACACACACGGATATCCATTCTTATACACACTGATATCCATTCTTATACACACTGATATCCATTCTTATACACGCTGATATCCATTCTTATACACGCTGATATCCATTCTTATACACACACGGATATCCATTCTTATACACACTGATATCCATTCTTATACACACACGCTGATATCCATTCTTATACACGCTGATATCCATTCTTATACACGCTGCTATCCATTCTTATACACACTGATATCCATTCTTATACACGCTGATATCCATTCTTATACACTCTGATATCCATTCTTATACACGCTGATATCCATTCTTATACACGCTGATATCCATTCTTATACACACAGATATCCATTCTTATACACACACGCTGATATCCATTCTTATACACACGCTGATATCCATTCTTATACACACAGATATCCATTCTTATACACACACGCTGATATCCATTCTTATACACGCTGATATCCATTCTTATACACGCTGATATCCATTCTTATACACACGCTGATATCCATTCTTATACACACGCTGATATCCATTCTTATACGCGCTGATATCCATTCTTATACACGCTGATATCCATTCTTACACACGCTGATATCCATTCTTATACACGCTGATATCCATTCTTATACACGCTGATATCCATTCTTATACACACACGCTGATATCCATTCTTATACACACTGATATCCATTCTTATACACGCTGATATCCATTCTTATACACACGCTGATATCCATTCTTATACACACGCTGATATCCATTCTTATACACACACGGATATCCATTCTTATACACACTGATATCTATTCTTATACACACACGGATATCTATTCTTATACACACTGATATAAATTCTTATACACGCTGATATAAATTCTTATACACACTGATATCCATTCTTATACACGCTGATATAAATTCTTATACACACTGATATCCATTCTTATACACGCTGATATCCATTCTTATACACACACGGATATCCATTCTTATACACACTGATATCTATTCTTATACACACTGATATAAATTCTTATACACGCTGATATCCATTCTTATACACGCACGGATATCCATTCTTATACACACTGATATCCATTCTTATACACACTGATATCCATTCTTATACACGCTGATATCCATTCTTATACACACGCTGATATCCATTCTTATACACGCTGATATCCATTCTTATACACACTGATATCCATTCTTATACACACGCTGATATCCATTCTTATACACACACGGATATCCATTCTTATACACACTGATATCTATTCTTATACACACACGGATATCTATTCTTATACACACTGATATAAATTCTTATACACGCTGATATAAATTCTTATACACACTGATATCCATTCTTATACACGCTGATATAAATTCTTATACACACTGATATCCATTCTTATACACGCTGATATCCATTCTTATACACACACGGATATCCATTCTTATACACACTGATATCTATTCTTATACACACTGATATAAATTCTTATACACGCTGATATCCATTCTTATACACGCACGGATATCCATTCTTATACACACTGATATCCATTCTTATACACACTGATATCCATTCTTATACACGCTGATATCCATTCTTATACACACGCTGATATCCATTCTTATACACGCTGATATCCATTCTTATACACACTGATATCCATTCTTATACACACTGATATCCATTCTTATACACGCTGATATCCATTCTTATACACGCTGATATCCATTCTTATACACACTGATATCCATTCTTATACACACTGATATCCATTCTTATACACACGCTGATATCCATTCTTATACACGCTGATATCCATTCTTATACACGCTGATATCCATTCTTATACACACAGATATCCATTCTTATACACACTGATATCCATTCTTATACACGCACGGATATCCATTCTTATACACACTGATATCCATTCTTATACACACACGGATATCCATTCTTATACACACTGATATCCATTCTTATACACACTGATATCCATTCTTATACACGCTGATATCCATTCTTATACACGCACGGATATCCATTCTTATACACACTGATATCCATTCTTATACACACTGATATCCATTCTTATACACGCTGATATCCATTCTTATACACGCTGATATCCATTCTTATACACACACGGATATCCATTCTTATACACACTGATATCCATTCTTATACACACTGATATCCATTCTTATACACGCCGATATCCATTCTTATACACGCTGATATCCATTCTTATACACACTGATATCCATTCTTATACACACTGATATCCATTCTTATACACGCTGATATCCATTCTTATACACACACGGATATCCATTCTTATACACACTGATATCCATTCTTATACACACTGATATCCATTCTTATACACGCCGATATCCATTCTTATACACGCTGATATCCATTCTTATACACGCTGATATCCATTCTTATACACGCTGCTATCCATTCTTATACACACTGATATCCATTCTTATACACTCTGATATCCATTCTTATACACACTGATATCCATTCTTATACACACTGATATCCATTCTTATACACACTGATATCCATTCTTATACACGCACGGATATCCATTCTTATACACACACGGATATCCATTCTTATACACACTGATATCTATTCTTATACACGCACGGATATCCATTCTTATACACACTGATATCCATTCTTATACACTCTGATATCCATTCTTATACACACTGATATCCATTCTTATACACACTGATATCCATTCTTATACACGCAGATATCCATTCTTATACACGCTGATATCCATTCTTATACACGCTGATATCCATTCTTATACACTCTGATATCCATTCTTATACACGCTGATATCCATTCTTATACACACGCTGATATCCATTCTTATACACACGCTGATATCCATTCTTATACACACTGATATCCATTCTTATACACACGCTGATATCCATTCTTATACACACTGATATCCATTCTTATACACGCGATATCCATTCTTATACACACTGATATCCATTCTTATACACACACGCTGATATCCATTCTTATACACACACGGATATCCATTCTTATACACGCTGATATCCATTCTTATACACGCGATATCCATTCTTATACACGCTGATATCCATTCTTATACACACACGCTGATATCCATTCTTATACACACACGGATATCCATTCTTATACACACTGATATCCATTCTTATACACACACGCTGATATCCATTCTTATACACACACGCTGATATCCATTCTTATACACACTGATATCCATTCTTATACTGTACACGCTGATATCCATTCTTATACACGCTGATATCCATTCTTATACACGCTGATATCTATTCTTATACACACGCTGATATCCATTCTTATACACACGCTGATATCCATTCTTATACACGCTGATATCCATTCTTATACACACTGATATAAATTCTTATACACACTGATATCCATTCTTATACTGTACACGCTGATATCCATTCTTATACACTCTGATATCCATTCTTATACATACTGATATCCATTCTTATACACACTGATATCCATTCTTATACACACTGATATCCATTCTTATACACGCTGATATCCATTCTTATACACGCTGATATCCATTCTTATACACACTGATATAAATTCTTATACACACTGATATCCATTCTTATACACACTGATATCCATTCTTATACACACACGCTGATATCCATTCTTATACACACTGATATCCATTCTTATACTGTACACGCTGATATCCATTCTTATACACGCTGATATCCATTCTTATACACACAGATATCCATTCTTATACACACTGATATCCATTCTTATACACACGCTGATATCCATTCTTATACACGCTGATATCCATTCTTATACACACGCTGATATCCATTCTTATACACGCTGATATCCATTCTTATACACACGCTGATATCCATTCTTATACACGCTGATATCCATTCTTATACACACTGATATCCATTCTTATACACACACGCTGATATCCATTCTTATACACACTGATATCCATTCTTATACTGTACACGCTGATATCCATTCTTATACACGCTGATATCCATTCTTATACACGCTGATATCCATTCTTATACGCGCTGATATCCATTCTTATACACGCCGATATCCATTCTTATACACACAGATATCCATTCTTATACACACGCTGATATCCATTCTTATACACGCTGATATCCCTTCTTATACACGCTGATATCCATTCTTATACACGCTGATATCCATTCTTATACACTCTGATATCCATTCTTATACACACTGATATCCATTCTTATACACACTGATATCCATTCTTATACACGCACGGATATCCATTCTTATACACGCTGATATCCATTCTTATACACGCTGATATCCATTCTTATACACACTGATATCCATTCTTATACACGCTGATATCCATTCTTATACACACTGATATCCATTCTTATACACGCACGCTGATATCCATTCTTATACACACTGATATCCATTCTTATACTGTACACGCTGATATCCATTCTTATACACGCTGATATCCATTCTTATACACGCTGATATCCATTCTTATACACGCTGATATCCATTCTTATACACGCTGATATCCATTCTTATACACACTGATATCCATTCTTATACACGCTGATATCCATTCTTATACACGCTGATATCCATTCTTATACGCGCTGATATCCATTCTTATACACACGCTGATATCCATTCTTATACACGCTGATATCCATTCTTATACACACTGATATAAATTCTTATACACACTGATATCCATTCTTATACTGTACACGCTGATATCCATTCTTATACACGCTGATATCCATTCTTATACATACTGATATCCATTCTTATACACACTGATATCCATTCTTATACACGCTGATATCCATTCTTATACACGCTGATATCCATTCTTATACACACTGATATAAATTCTTATACACACTGATATCCATTCTTATACACACTGATATCCATTCTTATACACACACGCTGATATCCATTCTTATACACACTGATATCCATTCTTATACTGTACACGCTGATATCCATTCTTATACACGCTGATATCCATTCTTATACACACAGATATCCATTCTTATACACACTGATATCCATTCTTATACACACGCTGATATCCATTCTTATACACGCTGATATCCATTCTTATACACACGCTGATATCCATTCTTATACACGCTGATATCCATTCTTATACACACGCTGATATCCATTCTTATACACGCTGATATCCATTCTTATACACACTGATATCCATTCTTATACACACACGCTGATATCCATTCTTATACACACTGATATCCATTCTTATACTGTACACGCTGATATCCATTCTTATACACGCTGATATCCATTCTTATACACGCTGATATCCATTCTTATACGCGCTGATATCCATTCTTATACACGCCGATATCCATTCTTATACACACAGATATCCATTCTTATACACACGCTGATATCCATTCTTATACACGCTGATATCCCTTCTTATACACGCTGATATCCATTCTTATACACGCTGATATCCATTCTTATACACTCTGATATCCATTCTTATACACACTGATATCCATTCTTATACACACTGATATCCATTCTTATACACGCACGGATATCCATTCTTATACACGCTGATATCCATTCTTATACACGCTGATATCCATTCTTATACACACTGATATCCATTCTTATACACGCTGATATCCATTCTTATACACACTGATATCCATTCTTATACACGCACGCTGATATCCATTCTTATACACACTGATATCCATTCTTATACTGTACACGCTGATATCCATTCTTATACACGCTGATATCCATTCTTATACACGCTGATATCCATTCTTATACACGCTGATATCCATTCTTATACACGCTGATATCCATTCTTATACACGCTGATATCCATTCTTATACACACTGATATCCATTCTTATACACGCTGATATCCATTCTTATACACGCTGATATCCATTCTTATACGCGCTGATATCCATTCTTATACACACTGATATAAATTCTTATACACACTGATATCCATTCTTATACACGCACGGATATCCATTCTTATACACACGGATATCCATTCTTATACACACTGATATAAATTCTTATACACACTGATATCCATTCTTATACACGCACGGATATCCATTCTTATACACACTGATATCCATTCTTATACACGCACGGATATCCATTCCATCGGCACTGGGAGTGAAACTGCAAGGAAAGTAACATCCAAATACAGCTAGCAGGCAGAACTGCCTAGGAAAGGGGGGGGGGGGTATGGGTGAAACAGAGAAGGCAGAAAGGGGTATTTCTGTTCCATGACAGGAAGGCTAGTCACGGTGAAGGGAAGACAGGTAATAGGAAGGCTAGTAACGGTGACGGTGAAGACGGTTAATATGAAGGCTAGTCACGGTGAAGGGAAGACGGGTAATAGGAAAGCTAGTCACGGTGAAGGGAAGACGGGTAATAGGAAGGCTAGTCACGGTGAATGGAAGACGGGTAATAGGAAGGCTAGTAACGGTGACAGTGAAGCCGGTTAATATGAAGGCTAGTCACGGTGAAGGGAAGACAGGTAATAGGAAGGCTAGTCAAGGTGAAGGAAAGACGGGTAATAGGAAGGCTAGTCACGGTGAAGGTGAAGACGGGTAATATGAAGGCTAGTAACGGTGACGGTGACGACGGGTAATAGGAAAGCTAGTCACGGTGAAGGTGAAGACGGGTAATATGAAGGCTAGTAACGGTGATGGTGACGACGGGTAATAGGAAGGCTAGTCACGGTGAAGGTGAAGATGGGTAATAGGAAGGCTAGTCACGGTGAAGGTGAAGACGGGTAATAGGAAGGCTAGTCACGGTGAAGGAAAGACGGGTAATAGGAAGGCTAGTAACGGTGAAGGTGAAGACGGGTAATATGAAGGCTAGTAACGGTGACGGTGACGACGGGTAATAGGAAGGCTAGTCACGGTGAAGGTGAAGACGGGTAATAGGAAGGCTAGTCACGGTGAAGGGAAGACGGGTAATATGAAGGCTAGTAACGGTGACGGTGACGACGGGTAATAGGAAGGCTAGTCACGGTGAAGGGAAGACGGGTAATATGAAGGCTAGTCAAGGTGAAGGAAAGACGGGTAATAGGAAGGCTAGTAACGGTGAAGGTGAAGACGGGTAATATGAAGGCTAGTAACGGTGACGACGGGTAATAGGAAGGCTAGTCACGGTGAAGGTGAAGACGGGTAATAGGAAGGCTAGTAATGGTGACGGTGAAGACGGGTAATAGGAAGGCTAGTCACGGTGAAGGTGAAGACGGGTAATATGAAGGCTAGTCACAGTGAAAGTGAAGACATGTAATAGGAAGGCTAGTCACGGTGAAGGGAAGACGGGTAATAGGAAGGCTAGTCACGGTGAAGGTGAAGACGGGTAATATGAAGGCTAGTCACAGTGAAAGTGAAGACGGGTAATAGGAAGGCTAGTCACAGTGAAAGTGAAGACGGGTAATAGGAAGGCTAGTCACGGTGAAGGTGAAGACGGGTAATAGGAAGGCTAGTCACGGTGACGGTGAAGACGGGTAATATGAAGGCTAGTCACGGTGAAGGTGAAGACGGGTAATAGGAAGGCTAGTCACGGTGAAGGTGAAGACGGGTAATATGAAGGCTAGTCACAGTGAAAGTGAAGACGGGTAATAGGAAGGCTAGTCACGGTGACGGTGAAAATGGGTAATAGGAAGGCTAGTCACGGTGAAGGTGAAGACGGGTAATAGGAAGGCTAGTAATGGTGACGGTGAACACGGGTAATAGGAAGGCTAGTAACGGTGACGGCGAAGACGGGTAATAGGAAGGGTAGTCACGGTGAAGGTGAAGACAGGTAATATGAAGGCGAGTCTTGGTGACGGTGAAGACGGGTAATATGAAGGCTAGTAACGGTGACGGCGAAGACGGGTAATAGGAAGGGTAGTCACGGTGAAGGTGAAGACGGGTAATATGAAGGCAAGTCACGATGAAGGTGAAGACGGGTAATATGAAGGCTAGTCACGGTGATGGTGAAGACGGGTAATAGGAAGGCTAGTCACGGTGACGGTGAAGACGGGTAATAGGAAGGCTAGTGAAGGTGAAGACGGGTAATAGGAAGGCTAGTGAAGGTGAAGACGGGTAATAGGAAGGCTAGTCACGGTGACGGTGAAGACGGGTAATAGGAAGGCTAGTCACGGTGTAGGTGAAGACGGGTTATAGGAAGGCTAGTCACGGTGACGGTGAAGACGGGTAATATATTCTGGTTGTGCCTGATAGGGAGAGAGACAGTACAACAGACCAATTATTTTGGAACACGGAAAATCCAGCTTGATAGACGGTACCAGGATTGAACTCTAATAAACGACGGAATATCTTAGTATTTATTAGGGAGTTTAGCCTATATTCATCACTAATATAACTCAGATGACACAGTAATGAGTAGTGTATACGTTTGATTGCTTTCATACTGTACAATTATTTGTAACAGTTTTCATCCTGCTCCTATCTCTATACATGTAGTAAAGAAATAAAGTTCTAAACTGAGAAAGAACCCTACTTGGATATTTTGTTTTATCGCCGAACCTTCAGCCACACCGCATTGAGTTTCTTCTCCTAAACCACTAGTGGACTGGGTGTGTCTGCATCCAGATTAGCAATTGACTCATTGTTGCCACTAGGCAGGTGTTCATCTCGGACATTATTGGGGGCATACACCGGTGGCTGTCCCTGGGACTGCAATTTGTTTTTAAATTCTAAAACTAAGTGCTGGATTAGGAGGAGAGATGCAACACAGCTGATAGCTTCCAGTCTCCTGTGGATTTATAATTACACCGTGTATCCAGAGTTCCAGAGAGGTCCAGTTCCTGTGTGGTTACTAGGGTTGCCAGGTAGCTTCTCCAAAAATACTCGACACAATGGTGAAAGGTGTGACACACACACACTCAGAAGACACACACACCTCTCTCTCCACACCATGTTGTTTCCTTCTTTCCTTGGCCCTACCCTCAGGCTCCTGACACCTCCCCCCGATTGGCTGCTGCTGGGTAATGCAGCCAATCAGAATGGAAGAAGCTGCCCAGCCCCCTCGCAAAGGTCCTGCTCGGAGAAATCCCGCAGCCCCCAAAGCCGGTCATGTCACATCCAGAGAGGCAATACCGGACACATGCATGTCCAGTATTACTTCTAATTTTCTACTGGACAGAGGGTCCAAATACAGGACAGTCCAGTTCAATACTGGACACCTGGCAACCCTAGTGGTTACTACAAGGTCTGTGTTGTAACTAATTTAAGTGTTCAGTGTTGTAACTAATTTAAGCAGTGGCGGATCGCATGAAAACAACATCTTTCCTTCTGAATCACTGGATCGTAAGGAATTGGTAAATATGAATGTTTTTAAAATATCTTCTAAGATAGTTGACCAAGGATCGCAACCAAGCGAGACTGCTAATCCGGTTATAACGGAGGAATGGCGTCTTATTGATTCTGCAGATTTACTACATGAGTTGATTGTGAATCATGGCGTCCTGTTTGCATGGGAAGATGATGACGAGGATACAATGGAGTACCTGAAATCTGTTATAACTGTAACTCCCTTAACGAAAGATAACAAGAAAGGAAGAGTAATTCAGTTGTTGTTTCATGCTGGAAGATTTTTGTCCCAAAAGGAAATGACAGGGACAATTGCAATAACAAGTAAACGTGCAAAGCAGTAGAGAACGGTTAGATATGGCAGCATGCTCCCTTTCTGGGAGCCCCTGAAACTGCTGAGGGATGCAGCACATTGCACGACAGACCTGAAGCTGACGTTGGAGTGGAGAGCCATATCCCAGGACTCCTGGCTCTGACGGACAGGGTTCATGGGGTTGTGCAGAATGAGAAGCAGAGAGTTGTCCTGGGTGTGATAATAGGAATCCGTGCACCTGTACGACTGGGCTGCATCATGCAAGACCTGCAACAGCCATGTACAGTATGCGCGTTATGAACATGCAAGACAAATAAAGAATTATACATCATTTTATTAGGATGAGGTGGCACCACTCCTCCCTGATTGCAAAGGAAGGGAATAGAAATGAGGGTACTGTACATCAAGGGGATAGTCCTGTGGGAGGAGGGAATTCTGACAGTTACACAACAGCAACGAAGGCCAGTAGGTCAATTTATGGGCTAGGTCAGGAGTGGTCAACTCCATTCCTCAAAGGCCACTAACAGGTCAGGTTTTAAGGCTATCTCTGCTTCAGCACAGGTGGTGTAGTCGTTGACTGAGCCACTGATTGTGCGACCTATGCTGAAGCAGGGATAGTGTTAAAACCTGACCTGTTTGTGGCTCTTGAGGACTGGAGTTGGCCGCCCCTGGACGAGGTGGGTGAAGGAGAGACACTCATAGGCTTTAGCCTAATAAGTGCAGACTGGGACGGCCTTCTAGGCTTTGGTTTCCACCCGGATCTGGAAGACCCCTTACAATCCCCTTAATGCAATTATTTTGCGGAAACCTTGTTTTTGAATATATAAGGCAAGCAGAAGTTTGGAGTTCTTGGCGAAAACCCATGTGAGGACTTGCTGTATGGAAGCTTTGCAACTGAATGTGCCATGGGGGCATGGTGCTTCTATGTCATTGTGTAACCCTAATGCACGGGTTTATCCCTGCTTCAGCACAGGTGGCTCAATCAGTAGCTCAGTCAAAATGATTTTGCCACCTGTGCTGAAGCAGGGATATCCCTAATACCTGTCCTGTTGGTGGCCTCTCAGGACTGGAGTTGGTCACTCTTATCTGTGAGTGGTACTGTAGGAATAAACTGGGCGACTCCATCACCAACCCCCTCCTCCCCCCCCCCCCCCCCGTTCTACAAGGTAATAAATAGTCTTTGCTGCTCTGTACCTGAATAAGAAGGTTTGGCTCATAATGTTCAGCATAGCACCATTCAGTCAGAGACCTCTTCTGCGTCCTCTGAATGTCTTCAAGGTCTGCCTTCGGGATCTCCTTCTCCATTTCATCCTGGAAGTGAACAGGCTTGTTACACGGGCTGCGTTTAAGGGAGGAACATAGCATTTAAAGAGTTCCAAAGTGAGCTTCTCTAAGTGAATACAGAGTTATGTATCGGGTATATTCATCGTATATGTTTATTGCATATACAGCATGCAAGCTAAGAACCTCAGTTGCTGTGATATGTAACTAATTGCATTATCTCTCTCATCCTCAGGCAATGCATTTAAACAATCTGGAAAAGATCCACACCCTCCCTGAATGTATTTGTTTCTGTCTGTTATACGAGGGGTTAATATGCTTTCACGTTAAATGTCTTATCTGCCAATTGTCATAGTCTGTAATGGGCAATTCTGCAGTTTTAGTGGGAGGGGGTCATGTGACTGCTTAGATGAAGCATATGTTTGGGGGAGCACACCTTGCATTTAAAGAGTTCACATCTTAAAGTTAGATGCTGGAGGAGGAGAGAGGCGGGAAGAATTGATGACATCATAGGGTATGAAATGAAAGATGCGGTGGACAGAGAAAGGAGAGAGAAAGGAGGGAGAAAGGAGAGAGAAAGTAGGGAGAAAGGAGGGAGAGAGAAAGGAGAGAGAAAGGAGAGAGAAAGTAGGGATAAATGAGAAAGGAGAGAGAGAGAGAAAGGAGAGAGAAAGGAGAGAGAGAAAGGAGAGAGAAAGTAGGGAGAAAGGAGAAAGGGGAGAGAGAGAGAGAGAGAGAGAGAGAGAGAGAGAGAGAGAGAGAGAGAGAGAGGAGAGAGAAAGGAGAGAGAAAGGAGAGAGAAAGTAGGGAGAAAAGAGAAAGGAGACAGAAAGGAGGGAGAAAGGAGAGAGAAAGGAGAGAGAAAGGAGGGAGAAAGGAGGGAAGGAGAGAGGGAGAGAGAGAGAGGGAGAGAGAGAGAGAGGGAGAGAGAGGGAGAGAGAGAGAGAGAGAGAGAGAGAGAGAGAGAGAGAGAGAGAGAGAGAAAGGAGAGAGAGAGAAAGGAGAGAGAGAGAAAGGAGAGAGAGAGAAAGGAGAGAGAGAGGAGGGAGAGAGAGAAAGGAGAGAGAGAGGAGGGAGAGAGAGAGGAGGGAGAGAGAGAGGAGGGAGAGAGAAAGGAGAGAGAGAGGAGGGAGAGAGAAAGGAGGGAGAGAGAAAGGAGTGGGGGAAGATAGTGAGTGGAGGAGAGAAAGAAGCTGGGAAAAGAATAAAGTAAGACCCGCCGTTATTTTGCTGGGGTTGGCGTGTGAAGCCGCCGCGGGCTTGAGTCCCCAGTTCAGTAACCAAAAAGGAATGTCTCACTAGTGCGGGGAACTGTGCCTGGGACCTCACATATTTCCATAATCACCCCCAGTGGGCGTGTGGACCAGTCTGGTGGAAGAGGTGATGCCTCTTTACTATCAGACTGATGTTTTGGTCCCATTTGAGAGGAAGGTCCAGAAGAGAGCTGGAACCACAACATCAGTGTGATGTGATAAAGCAGGGAGCTCAACTCCTGTCCTCAAGCTCCAACCCCCCCCCCCCCACCCCAACAGGTCACGTTTTCAGGATATCCTAGCCTCAGCACAGGTTTTCTCAATCAGAGGCTCAGTCGAGAGGCTACATGTCCGTTGCCTTAGATTTTACAGCGTATGCAACATGGAGGGTTTGTCAAAAGTAATGTACAATGTCTTACCATATGTGGGAAAAGAGGCAACGTTATGGGTTACCTAGCAACCCGTAACGGTGCTTTTTGGGGATTTACCAGTAAATATCAAACTACAGTATATCCGGAGGAGTTGTAATCTGTAAATATGGATTGGAATTCATGGCACTAAAATTGGGACAGTTCTGATTAATACATTTTCAAGGTTGTGCTATGGTTTGTAATTGTTTGATAACCCTAATACTGGAGATGGCAGGTCAATCAGTGACCCTCATCTGTGCATGCACGAGGCAGACCCTTAGTGTCCCAACTATTAGAATGAACCTGCGCTCCGGGGACTGTAACACATATCCGGAACCTGTCCAAGTGCACTGGACTCAACGTGCCAAATATAAGAACATTGTGCTAACAGGACAACAGTGCCCCCGTGTTTTTCATGTGCCTCTTCCTCTGGGACATAACATGAGTAATTGTAGGAAGTGGTCGTTTCAGTAATCTACTACGTAATTGAGCAATTTCTTGCTTTCTTTCAAATGTTGATCGCTGGGTTATTTTCTTCTTCCCGTCATTATTGAAACAATTAAAAAAAAAAAAAAAGATCTAAATTATAAAAAAAAAAACAACAACAACAAAAAACAAAACAAAAGGCATTGTATCCTGCATCAGTTTCTCGGTTCGTTCCTCCTGCATCAGCACTAGGTCAGTAAAAGAAGGGCGTTCTTACGGCCCACCACTCGCTGTCTCTCTCCATCCAACTTTATATTGCAACCAGCTGGGGAAAGTTTTATCCGTACCAAAAGCTGCCAAACTGCCTTTTGCCTTTGATTTCTTTTATGGTCACCATAATGTAAATATTTGTATTGTTAGGTTATGCTTTTGTCTGTCCTGCAAGTAATTATCTGCAGGCTGTGTGGGTCAGCATCCAGACGGGGTTATTTATAGCGCGGGACGCGGCCGTGTAGCAGACAGGTGGCTACCAGAAGCCACGCAGGCTGTGACTGAGAAGCGTTGAACGGTCCAGTGGAAGAGTCTCCCATCTGAGCAGCACGAGTGCAGCGCACAGCCGTGGCAAGCGATGCGTGGAACAGGCTCACTGCCGGTCACACACTGTCTCAAACCCTGCGCAAGGGAGGAATGATAGTGTTGTAGGAATAATGATATTTACAACTCGTAGACTAACTGCAGTTGTCTGGGCAGTGTAAATATGCAATGTTGCATCCATGTTTTGCACAGTGGGTACCGTATGTACGTCTTTATTTATACAGAGCCACTAATGTACACAGCGTGTCACAGCAGTAACACACGTGACAATCATATAAATAACAAATAATACAAATAACAGATCATGGGAAGCGCTTCAGACATAAAAGTGACATTTAGGAAAAGGAGTCCCTGCCCCGAAGAGCTTACAATCTAATCTAACGTCTGGAAAGTGCGTCTGCAAGGGGCCAAGGTTTATGTATGAGGTGTATAGTATCAGCCACGGAGCTACTCGGATGCTTCGTTAAGCAGGTGGGTTTTAAGGTGCGTATAACAGGAATCAAATGGCACTCACTATAAAAGTGGTTTAGAGAGAATTAAAAAAAAAAAATGTACAAATATTAAGAACGATAATATTTTAATGATGATAATAATAGTAGTCAGTTGAATTACTCTTCATTTCATCACTTTGTGTAATATATTTAACGGTGTCATTGCCTGAAAGGGCAGAGAAGCACTGCTTACACCTTTGCAGCAAGGGGTTAAACCTTCCAACGAGTTCCCTTTTTATTCAGTGAATGCGGCTTCTTTACAAGTTACAAGCTCTGATATAATACAGACATTGTATTCAGCTCCAGGGAGCGCCTCTAATGCAGAGGGAGCACCCCTAGAATGGCAGAGCGGTTTGGCTCACTCCTAGCGCTCGTTGAGTGACTTGCTCTTGTGTTCACAGGGTTGGTATCAGGACGGTGTGATTGTTATAATAGAGGCATCCAGTCACCATAAACCTGGGGTGCTCAACTCCAGTCCTCAACCCCCCTGCCCCCATAAAGGTCAGGTTTTCAGGATATCCTTGCTTCAGCACAGGTGGCAAAATAAGCCACCTGTGTCGAAGAAGAAACTGATTGAGCCACTTGTGCTGAAAAGGGGACTGAATCAGTCCCTGCTTCAGTACAGGTGGCTCAATCAGAGGCTCAATCTTTGACTGAGCCTCTGATTCAGCCTGTGCTGAAGCTGGGATATCCTGAAAGCCTGACGTGGTGGTGTGCACGCTTGAGGACTGGAGTTTTGCACCCCTGCCGTAAGCATTTTGTAAACGAGTGACTAGATCTGAAAAAAGGACGGACTTGTCAGAGAAATCCAATACAGAACGGTGTTATAATTGATCATTTCAGGACAGCACCCAAGAGGAGAGCAGAGCTATCACCCTGCAGTTTCACACTGTCTCCCGTATGGATCTCCCTGTGATATAGATAATGGAGAGGGAGAGAGAAAATAAGAACCTGCTGTTTGGGGGGGTTGGGGCATTTACTAAAATCTCCCAGCTGCTTAACTGAGGCAACACCAAAAGAATTGCCCCACATTTATCAAAGGGAGCATGCCAAGAGAACAACACTCGGGCACTATTCCAGTGTATGCGTGTGTACTGTGCAATATGCACCAAGCTGATTCTCCAGTGTTTCACATCTGGTGCAACACGGCCTGGTAGATGTATTTATGCCGATCGGAAGGAGATTCGTGCAGGTTGTGATACCTTTTAGCGGAGCAACATAAGAGTGCTGTATAGATGAAATGATATGGTGCAAAGCTTTCAAAGTCTCAATGGTTTTCTTCTTCGTGACCTGTGAAACCGTGTGCCGTGAAACCGTGTCCTGTGAAACCGTGTCCCGTGTCCCGTGAAACCGTGCGCCGTGAAACCGTGCGCCGTGAAACCGTGTGCCGTGAAACCGTGTGCCGTGAAACCGTGTCCCGTGAAACCGTGTCCCGTGAAACCGTGTGCCGTGAAACTGTGTCCTGTGAAACCGTGTCCTGTGAAACCGTGTGCCGTGAAACCGTGTGCCGTGAAACCGTGTCCTGTTAAACAAAAACATGACGCATTGAAGTGTACAATTTGATCCATTTAATTAATATCTGAGTGTCACGTGACTCCTCCCAAACTCCACCGGAGACTCTCCTCAAAAAACAATCTGATGCACAGGGAGGAAAGGGGACACGTGGTTATAGTGGAAAGGGGAAATGTGGTTATAGTGGAAAGGGAAAATGTGGTTATAGAGGAAAGGGGAAATGTGATTATAGTGGAAAGGGGAAATGTGGTTATAGTGGAAAGGGGAAATGTGGTTATAGTGGAAAGGGGAAACGTGGTTATAGTGGAAAGGGGAAATGTGGTTATAGTGGAAAGGGGAAATGTGGTTATAGTGGATAGGAGAAATGTGGTTCTAGTGGAAAGGGGAAATGTGGTTATAGTGGAAAGGTGACACGTGGTTATAGTGGAAAGGGGAAACGTGGTTATAGTGGGAAGGGGAAACGTGGTTATAGTGGAAAGGGGAAACGTGGTTATAGTGGAAAGGGGAAACGTGGTTATAGTGGAAAGGGGAAATGTGGTTATAGTGGAAAGGGGAAATGTGGTTATAGTGGAAAGGGGAAATGTGGTTATAGTGGAAAGGGGAAATGTGGTTATAGTGGATAGGGGAAATGTGGTTATAGTGGAAAGGGGAAATGTGGTTATAGTGGAAAGGGGAAATGTGGTTATAGTGGAAAGGGGAAATGTGGTTATAGTGGAAAGGGGAAATGTGGTTATAGTGGATAGGAGAAATGTGGTTCTAGTGGAAAGGGGAAATGTGGTTATAGTGGAAAGGGGAAATGTGGTTATAGTGGAAAGGGGAAATGTGGTTATAGTGGAAAGGGGAAATGTGGTTATAGTGGATAGGAGAAATGTGGTTCTAGTGGAAAGGGGAAATGTGGTTATAGTGGAAAGGTGACACGTGGTTATAGTGGAAAGGGGAAACGTGGTTATAGTGGGAAGGGGAAACGTGGTTATAGTGGAAAGGGGAAACGTGGTTATAGTGGAAAGGGGAAACGTGGTTATAGTGGAAAGGGGAAATGTGGTTATAGTGGATAGGGGAAATGTGGTTATAGTGGAAAGGGGAAATGTGGTTATAGTGGAAAGGGGAAATGTGGTTATAGTGGATAGGGGAAATGTGGTTATAGTGGAAAGGGGAAATGTGGTTATAGTGGAAAGGGGAAACGTGGTTATAGTGGAAAGGGGAAATGTGGTTATAGTGGAAAGGGGAAACGTGGTTATAGTGGTCATTTACTCAGTTGTTGGGTAATTTTCCTTCTGTCACTGTTGTATTTTTGCACGTGGAGCACAGTCGGTGAAACGCCTTGTTCTGATGTAGCCATTAGAACAGACTGAATAGTTCCTTTCTTTTCTGGCACATGTGATGAATGAAATTGCTACTGTATCTGGTGCATCAATTTACATTTGTATTTTGAATTTATACATACTGTAGAACCACAATAGCCAAAGCTCAAAATATCAGCTTATACCCTCTTTCCACTTTTTATTTGATAAACGGGGCAATCGTGAGTCACTGAAAATAAATGCTGGAAATGTTTGCAATTCTCACAGGAATAGGGGAGCAGTGATCTCGCATCACGGCTAACATGCTTCAACCAGATCCCAAAACATGGGAACAAAGGGCAGTGCCACCTTCATTTTGCATCTGCAAGACGCCCAGCAGGAAGTGGTAGAAAGCTACCCTCCCATCTCATTATAATTGATTTTGCGGTTGTGGGGCCCGCATTCTGAAGCAGTGAAGGTATTAACGCTCCAGTCCCACTCACATATATTTACACACATCCGTGCAACATACTTCAGCAGTTTTTTTTAGCAGTACTAACTTTTTAGCATCCTAACGTATTGCGACGCACCGTGTTTCTCGCCCTGCGGCAGCGCAAGGGTTAAATAATGCCTATTTTATTATTAGTTGTTTGTTTTTTTAACACAGCCGTGATCACAGCAGCCCTGGAACATCTGCCTCATTCTTTCATCTCACGTGCCATTTCTCCACAAAGCAACATGTTTATTGCACAGCATATTCCACGGCAGGAATTGCACTGCTTTGTGGCGTACACTTGGGAGTCTGGTGCAGTAGTGGCAGAGAGGAATGTAGCCTGGCTAAGTGCTTTCACTTTCTTGGCTACACAGGGCTGGGTTGAAGCGCTTCAGCACAGCACATTCCTCATTCTTGGGAGCGAGCCGAGAACTCAAAGCCGCAGCAAAGCATCTGCTGTGAAACCCGTGACACGGAACAGACGAGATCCGCTGGCTCCTGGCGGCATCTCGGGTTCAGAGGACTAGAACATGCGTTCTGCGCCCAGTGATGTCACAATGATCACAGAACTAGCAGAGCCAGGGACAGCGGGCATAATCCTGTGTGTATTATCCATGTGAGGTGGCAGACAATGTGCACAGCATGGTGCAGAGGAAGTTACACAACATGTTCTCCAGACCAGACAAGCTTTATCTGGGGCCAACAGCGCTCATCAGCTGGGCTCAGATACTGGGAGTCTTCACTCCTTATGCACCATAACTCGGGGAGCAAGGTTTTCTGTGATGTAGCTCCAGTATAAAGCACGTCTTAGTAGGACTACAGCTGGTCAACTTCATTCCTCCAGGGCCACCAACAGGTCAGGCATTCAGGATATCCCTGCTTCAGCACAGTTGGCTCAGTCGAAGACATGACGAGATTATAACAGGGCCCTTTTCTAGAAAGTGCAATAGCGCCGCTCTGGTGAGTTTGATGAGGCTTTCCATCACACTTTATAGAAGACAGTCCGTAGTCTCCTTGCTGTAAAACCGGGGAACGTGATGGAAAAGAACGGTATCAGGGTTATAAAAAGGAGAAACTCCCATTGTTTTTAATAGCATTGATACGCTTCGATACATCTAATGCTGGGACGGGGGTTGCACCAATTTTGCTAGGCCCCTCGGCGTTTGAGATGGTGATCCCATGTATAGCCTGGTTCCCCTCTGGTTCTCTGTTTGCCACTACCTCTGGCTACAGCTGCGTCTGGCAGCGAACGGGGGGGGCGTGGGGAGGTTGTGTCAGGTGCCCTGGTCGCCGGAAGCTGCCGGCGGCTCCCCTTGCAGGGCGCCACCATTTTGGCTGCGATTGTGCATGCGCATGCATGCGAGGCGGCCATAGCAGTGAAGGGTTCCATGGGGACTTACAAGCCCCATCATGCATAGGGGCTGCAGCAGCACATGAGCAGGCGTAGCCAATAGGCCTGCCAGGATTCCCTGCTTCCACAAATAGATACATTGTGTGCGCTAAGAGCACGCCAGTCGGAGCTGGGATGAGGAAGGGGTATGGTGTGTAGGTTCAGGGCATCTGTAACCCCTGCACTAGGCCAGAGACCCCCATAGGCCCCAGCTCGGCCAGACTCGACTCAGCTTGTGGTCGCTGCAGGGACAGGCCCAGTAGTTAGGGACACTACCCCTGTAGCACCAGTGTGAGGGACACAGCGGCAAACTGGTGATCCGGTGGTCTGGGACCAGATCACTCTACAGATCAGAGACTATCTACAATGGTGATACCATCCACGCAGTACATCACCCCACGTGGAGGCGGACGTCATCGTTCACAACCACAATCGCTGGGTCAGTGGATCCCATCCCTCCGTTGTGGCGCTACCGGGTGGTGGACTACCCAGGAGATATGATCAAGTGCACCAACTTTACAAACGGTAGTTGTGGGCAGCGCTGTCTCACACATTTGGGTGGGTTGCTACTTGTGGAGACTAGGGCAGTTGGGTGCCCAAGGGCCCCTCACTACTTTGGGAGAATAAGCCATCAGGTGGACTGTGACGATAGTGAGGGTTTGGCCCGGGATTAACGGGGTTACTCCCCAAGGGCCCCCCTCTAACCTCGCCAGGGAGACAAGGGGTTAACTGGGCTGAGGCCCAGAACTGTGACTTAACCCTTGTTAAATAACATGAAAATGCTTATTCCCCTGTGTAAATGATGTTGTTGCTGGATCAGGGTCTGCATAACCCACCCACTGGGACTTAATGGGTTAATCTTATATGCAGTGCTGAATAAACAGTTACCTGAAAACTGGTAATTTGGTAACTGAGTAAGCCAGGACCCTGAGCCTTGGGGTACAGCCTCCGGGTCACCCCCCAAGTACACACATATTAAAAATATAACGTTGTCATAAGAGAAACATATATTTTTGATAAAGTGACTTTTTGCAGTTTTTGAAATATACAGGCAGAATGCTAATGGTGGGCAAATGCTAATAACCTCTGCCTGCCTTTGTAATGCATATCCAAAACGGAGGTGTGAATTGGCAGTTGGATGCTAAATAGGACATCCTGCTAGAATTTAGCCTGGCTTCACAGGGGTATTGTTTATGCGAGAAGCCCAAGCCTACTTCAAAAGGTTTTATTGATGGGGCCAGGGGGGGGGGCTACCCCCAACAGGATATCAAAAGTGAGTAACTTTAATAAATATAAGAATATTATGAGATGTCCTTGGCTGAACCAGCTAAGAATTACATAAGTGTATTGGCGGGAGTCAGCTGATCTTTGGGAGTCTAAACATTGTATATGTACCTGCTGCTAAATGCCAGATATTAATATCTCTATTAATGTTCATATTACAGTGTAATTTTTGGTCTCTCTGCGACCGTCAGGTGTCACAGACCGTATTAATATATCTCACCTGACTGTATGTTTTACTGAACTCAAGTTATGCAATGATTTGCAGTAAATATGAAATTTTGGTTGAGTCTGAGAAACTGCAGCCCCCCTGCTATGATAATGAGCAGGAAAGGAGAATTTACAAGCCTGGTCATCAAAGACCAGATTGCTAATTGTTAAGCTAGCCGTCGCGGCACCTAGGGAAAGAGATGAGCTTGAAATGGTATATAAGTCAAAGCCACCCTCTACCCAAGTTGTTCATGCTGTTCATTGTTCTTCATGCAAATGATCTTCATGCATGCATGTGTCCTGCCTGTTTTGCTGTGATGTCAACTCAAATATGGAAGAAGTGGCAGGCTGTGATCCTGCTGGCTTTCTTGCCATAATCTTTACGTAAGTGTCTATATTTTGCGTGTTATTTGTACATATTTGCTGTGTTCACCTTTATCAAGGAATAAAATCACTTTATTATATCTTAAGTCTCATCCCAGTTCAAACCCAGGTATATATATATATTTATATATATAGTTTTTGGTGTACAATTACAGCCTGTCGCAAGCTCTCGTGACAGGCTTGTAATAACTGGTGGCAGCTGGCGGGACTGAACTGGACCTGGATTACAGTATTCTGCGGGGTACTGTGATCCAGTGGGAACTTGATGGTAATTGCAAGTTCCTGGGACTAAAGATATTGAACACACAGTGTACAACATATAACACAAGATATGGCACCTCCTCACTGTTCCTCTACTTGTGAGAAGCATTGCCTCCAGAACCAAAGTGCCGGCCATCCGTCTGACTGGAGCCGGGCACCGAGACCAGAGGAGTGCATCAAGTCGGCGCGGGGACCAGCAGCCAGCAAGGCTGAGAGAGAGACAGCAATCGGTGAGCATGAAACCCGGCAGGCTGAGCAAAGATCCACAGCTGCAGCTGCTGTAACCATCACACCGCCCGGAGAGCAGGGACGGGACCCAGCTCCGGGACGGCAGAGACTTGTGGAGGGAGCGGGTGGTCTTGGAAACCACAGCAGTCTTGCACCAGGAGAGGTATTGGCCGTTGCGGCGGCCAGTCCATTTTTCCCAGAATTGCTGGCCCTGTTGTTGGCGCAGGAAGAGATGTCCCCAGCAGAGCGGCTCGAGCAGCTGAAGCTGGCGATGATCCGACTCGCTTATCCCCTCCCAGAGCCCGGCGCTCCAGCAACTCCGCTCTGGACTCCGTTGCCCCTTGCTGGGGTTAGTCCACCGGCGGCGGAGAAGCTCTGGAATGAGCCCGGCGCTCAGGCAACTCCGCTCTGGACTCCGTTGCCCCTTGCTGGGGTTAGTCCACCGGTGGCGGAAAAGCACCGGCAGTCGCTGCGGCACTGCCAACCAATGGGCCACAATAATGCCCAGTGCCCTGACCGTGCGCGGTCAGGCGAAGAAGCCCCTCAGGGCCAACGCTCACGAGCTGAGGAAAAGATGACCCAGTTAGCGGCATCCTCTGATGGCTCCCGCCCAGCCGGGGCGACAACCCTCCGCGGGACGTCTCCTGGAGAACCTGGACGGGCTGCATCAGCAACAGCGGCGGAGAGCAGCGGCCATCCACCTGATCCCGGCGGAGAACCAGCGGCGGCGGCAGAGAAGACGCCGCCACTCCGGCATCCTGCCGGCGGCAGTTTTATTTGGGGGGAGGGACAGAGGTTGCGGGAGGGGGTTATTTTACCAAGTTTGCATGGAGCTGTGTTCCTCCACAAAGACCTGGGACCCTTGTCCTGCACCGTTTTACCTGTACCCAACACGGGCGCTGTTGCGGCAGTGGCCCGGTGCTGCCCAGCCCAGATTGGGCCGGCGGCGGCCGCTCCAGTCCCCCTGCAATTGGGACCAACGAAGGCGGCGGTCTCTGCGGGGACCAGCAAGGTAAGCCAGACCAAGTCGCAGACTGACCCTGACTTATTTTTCCCTATGACTGTACCCTGTTGTTTCACTATAGGGGTGACCGGGGGTGGCAGGAGATAGGGGTACCAGGGGAGGGGAAGGAAGGGCAGCAAGTGAGCCAGCCAGATTTCCCCATTACCTTGGCGGAGCGGCAAGGGGACTCTCAGTTAAGAGTCCCACTGTTGCAGCCTTGCTATGGGCTGGAGGTATCCGGGGTTGTGGCAAAGTTAGACCACCCCCAGAGTACCTGCCAGCCAGGAGCTAAGGTGGGTGCATCTGCACCAGCAACCCTGAGCTCACCTCCGGTAATGGGGGCACAGCTTCAGGGAGAGGGGCTCGCCCCGTTAGCACCCAGCTCTAGGGTAGGATTGCCTGGGAGAGGGTTGGGTGGGCCAGTGGGAACCGGGGAGGGAAGGCAGCAAGTGAGCCAGCCAGATTTCCCCATTACCTTGGCGGAGCGGCAAGGGGACCCTCAGTTAAGAGTCCCACTGTTGCAGCCTTGCTATGGGCTGGAGGTATCCGGGGTTGTGGCAAAGTTAGACCACCCCCAGATTACCTGCCAGCCAGGAGCTAAGGTGGGTGCATCTGCACCAGCAACCCTGAGCTCATCCCCGGTAATGGGGAGACAGTGTCAGGGGGATGGCCTCACTCAGGTGTCCCTAGGATCCAGGCTAGGATTAGCTAGGGAGAAGCGGAGTGAGGGGAGGCTGCAGGTAGGTAGCCAGCATCAGTTCTCAGGGGAGGGGAAGGAAGGGCAGCTTGTAGGGCCGCCAGGCTTCCCCATTACCTGGGCAGAGCAGCAAGGGGACTCTCAGTTAAGAGCCCCACTGTTGCAGCCTTGCTATGGGCTGGAGGTACCAGGGGTTGTGGCACAGTTAGACCACCCCCAGATTACCTGCCAGCCAGGAGCTAAGGTGGGTGCATCTGCACCAGCAACCCTGAGCTCACCTCCGGTAATGGGGGCACAGCTTCAGGGAGAGGGGCTAGCCCCGTTAGCACCCAGCTCTAGGGTAGGATCGCCTGGGAGAGGGTTGGGTGGGCCAGTGGGAACCGGGGAGGGAAGGCAGCAAGTGAGCCAGCCAGTTGTCCCCATTATCCTGGCAAAGCCTCAGGGGGTGTCTCAGATCAGCAACCCCCTGTTGCAGCCTAGCTATGGGCTGGGGGTATCATGGGCAGGGGCCAGTTTGCGCCACCCCAGAGATACCCATTAGCCAAGAGCTGAGGCGGTTGCATCTGGAGAGATGCCCCTGGGCTCATCCCCGGTAATGGGGAGACAGTGTCAGGGAGAGGGCCTCACTCAGGTGTCCCTAGGGTCCAGGCTAGGATTAGCTAGGGAGAAGCGGAGTGAGGGGAGGCTGCAGGTAGGTAGCCCGCAGCAGATCTCAGTGAGAGAAGGAGGGCTAGTGGTAGCCAGGGAGGGAAAGCAGCAGGTCTTGCAGCTAGAGTTTCCCGTTGCCCTGGCAGAGCCCCAGGGGGTTTCTCAGATCAGCAACCCCCTGTTGCAGCCTAACTATGGGCTGGAGGTATCCAGGGCAGTGGCAGGCTTGTGCCACCCCAGGGATACCTGCCAGCCAAGTGCTAAGGCGGTTGCATCTGGAGAGGTGCCCCTGAGCTCATCCCTGGTAAGGGGGAGACAAGGTCAGGGAGCTAGGTGCACTCAGGTAGTTCCAGGGTCTGGGGTAGGATTGCCCAGGGAGGAGAGGAGTGCAGGTGGGCTGCAGGGAGGTAAGCAGCAGGCTGAGGTGCTGGGCCTAGGGGAGGCTAGGCAGGGAGGCACCGTGGAGCAGGGGGAGATAGGAGGTCAGTGGGTTGTTAGGCAGCTGGCAGAAGCTAGGGATGGGCTAGGTAGGCCGAAGGTCCCTTGTTCTGACTGGCCAGGAGTGACCCCTCTGACAGAACCCCCTGGGTTCCCAAAGGAGAGGCTGTGGGTAGATAGGCAGCCAGGGAGGAGAGTCAGGAGTATAGCGGAGCAGCTACAGGGTGGCACAGAGCCAGTGCAGGTAGGGTCCCTACAGACTGGTGACATAACCCTTTCCCAGACATGGTTGACAGGGAAGCGACGGTCTGTGCTATATAGCTGGTCTCCTGCAGATGCACAGACATGCCAGTCTCTGGGCAGTGTGCAGCCTGGACTGCACAGGAGCCCCTTTCACCATGGACTTGGTTCCCAAGGCACTGGGTGGGGGGCAGAGGGAGGCCAAGGAGAATGCCCGGCGTTGCAGGATCTGGACTTTACCATCCACGGTGTACTGGTCAATGCCGGAGGACAATTTTGCCAGGCCAATCCCTCAGGACGTATTGAGGGCGTCAAGGGCGCCAGTGGTACCCCAGTGCCTGGGGGAGGCGACTGGGGCACCAGGGCCCCATTGAGCTGGGGAGGTGTGACGATAGTGAGGGTTTGGCCCGGGATTAACGGGGTTACTCCCCAAGGGCCCCCCTCTAACCTCGCCAGGGAGACAAGGGGTTAACTGGGCTGAGGCCCAGAACTGTGACTTAACCCTTGTTAAATAACATGAAAATGCTTATTCCCCTGTGTAAATGATGTTGTTGCTGGATCAGGGTCTGCATAACCCACCCACTGGGACTTAATGGGTTAATCTTATATGCAGTGCTGAATAAACAGTTACCTGAAAACTGGTAATTTGGTAACTGAGTAAGCCAGGACCCTGAGCCTTGGGGTACAGCCTCCGGGTCACCCCCCAAGTACACACATATTAAAAATATAACGTTGTCATAAGAGAAACATATATTTTTGATAAAGTGACTTTTTGCAGTTTTTGAAATATACAGGCAGAATGCTAATGGTGGGCAAATGCTAATAACCTCTGCCTGCCTTTGTAATGCATATCCAAAACGGAGGTGTGAATTGGCAGTTGGATGCTAAATAGGACATCCTGCTAGAATTTAGCCTGGCTTCACAGGGGTATTGTTTATGCGAGAAGCCCAAGCCTACTTCAAAAGGTTTTATTGATGGGGCCAGGGGGGGGGGGGCTACCCCCAACAGGATATCAAAAGTGAGTAACTTTAATAAATATAAGAATATTATGAGATTATGTGGTTATAGTGGAAAGGGGAAATGTGGTTATAGTGGAAAGGGGAAATGTGGTTATAGTGGATAGGGGAAATGTGGTTATAGTGGAAAGGGGAAATGTGGTTATAGTGGAAAGGGAAAATGTGGTTATAGTGGAAAGGGGAAATGTGGTTATAGTGGAAAGGGGAAATGTGGTTATAGTGGAAAGGGAAAATGTGGTTATAGTGGAAAGGAGAAATGTGGTTATAGTGGAAAGGGGAAATGTGGTTATAGTGGAAAGGGAAATGTGGTTATAGTGGAAAGGGGAAATGTGGTTATAGTGGAAAGGGAAATGTGGTTATAGTGGAAAGGGGAAATGTGGTTATAGTGGAAAGGGGAAATGTGGTTATAGTGGAAAGGGGAAATGTGGTTATAGTGGAAAGGAGAAATGGGGTTATAGTGGCAAGGGGAAATGTGGTTATAGTGGAAAGGGGAAATGTGGTTATAGTGGAAAGGGGAAATGTGGTTATAGTGGAAAGGGGAAATGTGGTTATAGTGGAAAGGGGAAATGTGGTTATAGAGGAAAGGGGAAATGTGGTTATAGTGGAAAGGGGAAATGTGGTTATAGTGGAAAGGGAAATGTGGTTATAGTGGAAAGGGGAAATGTGGTTATAGTGGATAGGGGAAATGTGGTTATAGTGGAAAGGGGAAATGTGGTTATAGTGGAAAGGGGAAATGTGGTTATAGAGGAAAGGGGAAATGTGGTTATAGTGGAAAGGGGAAATGTGGTTATAGTGGAAAGGGGAAATGTGGTTATAGTGGAAAGGAGAAATGTGGTTATAGTGGAAAGGGAAATGTGGTTATAGTGGAAAGGGGAAATGTGGTTATAGTGGAAAGGGGAAATGTGGTTATAGTGGAAAGGGGAAATGTGGTTATAGTGGAAAGGGGAAATGTGGTTATAGTGGAAAGGGGAAATGTGGTTATAGTGGAAAGGGGAAATGTGGTTATAGTGGAAAGGGAAATGTGGTTATAGTGGAAAGGGGAAATGTGGTTATAGTGGAAAGGGGAAATGTGGTTATAGTGGAAAGGGGAAATGTGGTTATAGTGGAAAGGGGAAATGTGGTTATAGTGGAAAGGGGAAATGTGGTTATAGTGGAAAGGGGAAATGTGGTTATAGTGGAAAGGGGAAATGTGGTTATAGTGGAAAGGGGAAATGTGGTTATAGTGGAAAGGGGAAATGTGGTTATAGTGGAAAGGGAAATGTGGTTATAGTGGAAAGGGGAAATGTGGTTATAGTGGAAAGGGAAATGTGGTTATAGTGGAAAGGGGAAATGTGGTTATAGTGGAAAGGGGAAATGTGGTTATAGTGGAAAGGGGAAATGTGGTTATAGTGGATAGGGGAAACGTGGTTATAGTGGAAAGGGAAATGTGGTTATAGTGGATAGGGGAAATGTGGTTATAGTGGATAGGGGAAATGTGGTTATAGTGGAAAGGGGAAATGTGGTTATAGTGGAAAGGGGAAATGTGGTTATAGTGGAAAGGGGAAATGTGGTTATAGTGGAAAGGGGAAATGTGGTTATAGTGGAAAGGGGAAATGTGGTTATAGTGGAAAGGGGAAATGTGGTTATAGTGGACAGGGGAAACGTGGTTATAGTGGATAGGGGAAACGTGGTTATAGTGGAAAGGGGAAATGTGGTTATAGTGGAAAGGGGAAATGTGGTTATAGTGGAAAGGGGAAATGTGGTTATAGTGGAAAGGGGAAATGTGGTTATAGTGGATAGGGGAAACGTGGTTATAGTGGATAGGGGAAACGTGGTTATAGTGGAAAGGGAAATGTGGTTATAGTGGATAGGGGAAAGTGGTTATAGTGGATAGGGGAAAGTGGTTATAGTGGAAAGGGAAATGTGGTTATAGTGGAAAGGGGAAATGTGGTTATAGTGGAAAGGGGAAATGTGGTTATAGTGCAAAGGGGAAATGTGGTTATAGTGGAAAGGGGAAATGTGGTTATAGTGGATAGGGGAAACGTGGTTATAGTGGATAGGGGAAACGTGGTTATAGTGGAAAGGGAAATGTGGTTATAGTGGATAGGGGAAATGTGGTTATAGTGGAAAGGGGAAATGTGGTTATAGTGGATAGGGGAAATGTGGTTATAGTGGAAAGGGGAAACGTGGTTATAGTGGTCATTTACTCAGTTGTTGGGTAATTTTCCTTCTGTCACTGTTGTATTTTTGCACGTGGAGCACAGTCGGTGAAACGCCTTGTTCTGATGTAGCCATTAGAACAGACTGAATAGTTCCTTTCTTTTCTGGCAAATGTGATGAATGAAATTGCTACTGTATCTGGTGCATCAATTTACATTTGTATTTTGAATTTATACATACTGTAGAACCACAATAACCAAAGCTCAAAATATCAGCTTATACCCTCTTTCCACTTTTTATTTGATAAACGGGGCAATCGTGAGTCACTGAAAATAAATGCTGGAAATGTTTGCAATTCTCACAGGAATAGGGGTGCAGTGATCTCGCATCACGGCTAACATGCTTCAACCAGATCCCAAAACATGGGAACAGAGGGCAGTGCCACCTTCATTTTGCATCTGCAAGACGCCCAGCAGGAAGTGGTAGAAAGCTACCCTCCCATCTCATTATAATTGATTTTGCGGTTGTGGGGCCCGCATTCTGAAGCAGTGAAGGTATTAACGCTCCAGTCCCACTCACATATATTTACACACATCCGTGCAACATACGTCAGCAGTTGTTTTTAGCAGTACTAACTTTTTAGCATCCTAACGTATTGCGACGCACCGTGTTTCTCGCCCTGCGGCAGCGCAAGGGTTAAATAATGCCTATTTTATTATTATTAGTTGTTTGTTTTTTTAACACAGCCGTGATCACAGCAGCCCTGGAACATCTGCCTCATTCTTTCATCTCACGTGCCATTTCTCCACAAAGCAACATGTTTATTGCACAGCATATTCCACGTCAGGAATTGCACTGCTTTGTGGCGTACACTTGGGAGTCTGGTGTAGTAGTGGCAGAGAGGAATGTAGCCTGGCTAAGTGCTTTCACTTTCTTGGCTACACAGGGCTGGGTTGAAGCGCTTCAGCACAGCACATTCCTCATTCTTGGGAGCGAGCCGAGAACTCAAAGCCGCAGCAAAGCATCTGCTGTGAAACCCGTGACACGGAACAGACGAGATCCGCTGGCTCCTGGCGGCATCTCGGGTTCAGAGGACTAGAACATGCGTTCTGCGCCCAGTGATGTCACAATGATCACAGAACTAGCAGAGCCAGGGACAGCGGGCATAATCCTGTGTGTATTATCCACGTGAGGTGGCAGACAATGTGCACAGCATGGTGCAGAGGAAGTTACACAACATGCTCTCCAGACCCGACAAGCTTTATCTGGGGCCAACAGCGCTCATCAGCTGGGCTCAGATACTGGGAGTCTTCACTCCTTATGCACCATAACTCGGGGAGCGAGGCTTTCTGTGATGTAGCTCCAGTATAAAGCACGTCTTAGTAGGACTACAGCTGGCCAACTTCATTCCTCCAGGGCCACCAACAGGTCAGGCATTCAGGATATCCCTGCTTCAGCACAGTTGGCTCAGTCGAAGACATGACGAGATTATAACAGGGCCCTTTTCTAGAAAGTGCAATGGCGCCGCTCTGGTGAGTTTGATGAGGCTTTCCATCACACTTTATAGAAGACTGTCCGTAGTCTCCTTGCTGTAAAACCGGGGAACGTGATGGAAAAGAACGGTATCAGGGTTATAAAAAGGAGAAACTCCCTGTTTTTAATAGGATTGATACGCTTCGATACATCTAATGCTGGGACGAGGGTTGCACCAATTTTGCTAGGCCCCTCAGCATTTGAGATGGTGATCCCATGTATAGCCTGGTTCCCCTCTGGTTCTCTGTTTGCCACTACCTCTGGCTACAGCTGCGTCTGGCAGCGAAGGGGGGGGGGGGGGGCGTGGGGAGGTTGTGTCAGGTGCCCTGGTCGCCGGAAGCTGCCGGCGGCTCCCCTTGCAGGGCGCCACCATTTTGGCTGCGATTGTGCATGCGCATGCATGCAAGGCGGCCATAGCAGTGAAGGGTTCCATGGGGACTACAAGCCCCATCATGCATAGGGGCTGCAGCAGCACATGAGCAGGCTTAGCCAATAGGCCTACCAGGATTCCACAAATAGATACATTGTGTGCGCTAAGAGCACGCCAGTCGGAGCTGGGATGAGGAAGGGGTATGGTGTGTAGGTCCAGGGCATCTGTAACCCCTGCACTAGGCCAGAGACCCCCATAGGCCCCAGCTCGGCCAGACTCCACTCAGCTTGTGGTCGCTGCAGGGACAGGCCCAGTAGTTAGGGACACTGCCCCTGTAGCACCAGTGTGAGAGACACAGCGGCGAACTGGTGATCCGGTGGTCTGGGACCAGATCACTCTACAGATCAGAGACTATCTACAATGGTGATACCATCCACGCAGTACATCACCCCACGTGGAGGCGGACGTCATCGTTCACAACCACAATCGCTGGGTCAGTGGATCCCATCCCTCCGTTGTGGCGCTACCGGGTGGTGGACTACCCAGGAGATATGATCAAGTGCACCAACTTTACAAACGGTAGTTGTGGGCAGCGCTGTCTCACACATTTGGGTGGGTTGCTACTTGTGGAGACTAGGGCAGTTGGGTGCCCAAGGGCCCCTCACTACTTTGGGAGAATAAGCCATCAGGTGGACTGTGACGATAGTGAGGGTTTGGCCCGGGATTAACGGGGTTACTCCCCAAGGGCCCCCCTCTAACACTCCCCAAGGGCCCCCCTCTAACCTCGCCAGGGAGACAAGGGGTTAACTGGGCTGAGGCCCAGAACTGTGACTTAACCCTTGTTAAATAACATGAAAATGCTTATTCCCCTGTGTAAATGATGTTGTTGCTGGATCAGGGTCTGCATAACCCACCCACTGGGACTTAATGGGTTAATCTTATATGCAGTGCTGAATAAACAGTTACCTGAAAACTGGTAATTTGGTAACTGAGTAAGCCAGGACCCTGAGCCTTGGGGTACAGCCTCCGGGTCACCCCCCAAGTACACACATATTAAAAATATAACGTTGTCATAAGAGAAACATATATTTTTGATAAAGTGACTTTTTGCAGTTTTTGAAATATACAGGCAGAATGCTAATGGTGGGCAAATGCTAATAACCTCTGCCTGCCTTTGTAATGCATATCCAAAACGGAGGTGTGAATTGGCAGTTGGATGCTAAATAGGACATCCTGCTAGAATTTAGCCTGGCTTCACAGGGGTATTGTTTATGCGAGAAGCCCAAGCCTACTTCAAAAGGTTTTATTGATGGGGCCAGGGGGGGGGGCTACCCCCAACAGGATATCAAAAGTGAGTAACTTTAATAAATATAAGAATATTATGAGATTATGTGGTTATAGTGGAAAGGGGAAATGTGGTTATAGTGGAAAGGGGAAATGTGGTTATAGTGGATAGGGGAAATGTGGTTATAGTGGAAAGGGGAAATGTGGTTATAGTGGAAAGGGAAAATGTGGTTATAGTGGAAAGGGGAAATGTGGTTATAGTGGAAAGGGGAAATGTGGTTATAGTGGAAAGGGAAAATGTGGTTATAGTGGAAAGGAGAAATGTGGTTATAGTGGAAAGGGGAAATGTGGTTATAGTGGAAAGGGAAATGTGGTTATAGTGGAAAGGGGAAATGTGGTTATAGTGGAAAGGGAAATGTGGTTATAGTGGAAAGGGGAAATGTGGTTATAGTGGAAAGGGGAAATGTGGTTATAGTGGAAAGGGGAAATGTGGTTATAGTGGAAAGGAGAAATGGGGTTATAGTGGCAAGGGGAAATGTGGTTATAGTGGAAAGGGGAAATGTGGTTATAGTGGAAAGGGGAAATGTGGTTATAGTGGAAAGGGGAAATGTGGTTATAGTGGAAAGGGGAAATGTGGTTATAGAGGAAAGGGGAAATGTGGTTATAGTGGAAAGGGGAAATGTGGTTATAGTGGAAAGGGAAATGTGGTTATAGTGGAAAGGGGAAATGTGGTTATAGTGGATAGGGGAAATGTGGTTATAGTGGAAAGGGGAAATGTGGTTATAGTGGAAAGGGGAAATGTGGTTATAGAGGAAAGGGGAAATGTGGTTATAGTGGAAAGGGGAAATGTGGTTATAGTGGAAAGGGGAAATGTGGTTATAGTGGAAAGGAGAAATGTGGTTATAGTGGAAAGGGAAATGTGGTTATAGTGGAAAGGGGAAATGTGGTTATAGTGGAAAGGGGAAATGTGGTTATAGTGGAAAGGGGAAATGTGGTTATAGTGGAAAGGGGAAATGTGGTTATAGTGGAAAGGGGAAATGTGGTTATAGTGGAAAGGGGAAATGTGGTTATAGTGGAAAGGGAAATGTGGTTATAGTGGAAAGGGGAAATGTGGTTATAGTGGAAAGGGGAAATGTGGTTATAGTGGAAAGGGGAAATGTGGTTATAGTGGAAAGGGGAAATGTGGTTATAGTGGAAAGGGGAAATGTGGTTATAGTGGAAAGGGGAAATGTGGTTATAGTGGAAAGGGGAAATGTGGTTATAGTGGAAAGGGGAAATGTGGTTATAGTGGAAAGGGGAAATGTGGTTATAGTGGAAAGGGAAATGTGGTTATAGTGGAAAGGGGAAATGTGGTTATAGTGGAAAGGGAAATGTGGTTATAGTGGAAAGGGGAAATGTGGTTATAGTGGAAAGGGGAAATGTGGTTATAGTGGAAAGGGGAAATGTGGTTATAGTGGATAGGGGAAACGTGGTTATAGTGGAAAGGGAAATGTGGTTATAGTGGATAGGGGAAATGTGGTTATAGTGGATAGGGGAAATGTGGTTATAGTGGAAAGGGGAAATGTGGTTATAGTGGAAAGGGGAAATGTGGTTATAGTGGAAAGGGGAAATGTGGTTATAGTGGAAAGGGGAAATGTGGTTATAGTGGAAAGGGGAAATGTGGTTATAGTGGAAAGGGGAAATGTGGTTATAGTGGACAGGGGAAACGTGGTTATAGTGGACAGGGGAAACGTGGTTATAGTGGAAAGGGGAAATGTGGTTATAGTGGAAAGGGGAAATGTGGTTATAGTGGAAAGGGGAAATGTGGTTATAGTGGAAAGGGGAAATGTGGTTATAGTGGATAGGGGAAACGTGGTTATAGTGGATAGGGGAAACGTGGTTATAGTGGAAAGGGAAATGTGGTTATAGTGGATAGGGGAAAGTGGTTATAGTGGATAGGGGAAAGTGGTTATAGTGGAAAGGGAAATGTGGTTATAGTGGAAAGGGGAAATGTGGTTATAGTGGAAAGGGGAAATGTGGTTATAGTGCAAAGGGGAAATGTGGTTATAGTGGAAAGGGGAAATGTGGTTATAGTGGATAGGGGAAACGTGGTTATAGTGGATAGGGGAAACGTGGTTATAGTGGAAAGGGAAATGTGGTTATAGTGGATAGGGGAAATGTGGTTATAGTGGAAAGGGGAAATGTGGTTATAGTGGATAGGGGAAATGTGGTTATAGTGGAAAGGGGAAACGTGGTTATAGTGGTCATTTACTCAGTTGTTGGGTAATTTTCCTTCTGTCACTGTTGTATTTTTGCACGTGGAGCACAGTCGGTGAAACGCCTTGTTCTGATGTAGCCATTAGAACAGACTGAATAGTTCCTTTCTTTTCTGGCAAATGTGATGAATGAAATTGCTACTGTATCTGGTGCATCAATTTACATTTGTATTTTGAATTTATACATACTGTAGAACCACAATAACCAAAGCTCAAAATATCAGCTTATACCCTCTTTCCACTTTTTATTTGATAAACGGGGCAATCGTGAGTCACTGAAAATAAATGCTGGAAATGTTTGCAATTCTCACAGGAATAGGGGTGCAGTGATCTCGCATCACGGCTAACATGCTTCAACCAGATCCCAAAACATGGGAACAGAGGGCAGTGCCACCTTCATTTTGCATCTGCAAGACGCCCAGCAGGAAGTGGTAGAAAGCTACCCTCCCATCTCATTATAATTGATTTTGCGGTTGTGGGGCCCGCATTCTGAAGCAGTGAAGGTATTAACGCTCCAGTCCCACTCACATATATTTACACACATCCGTGCAACATACGTCAGCAGTTGTTTTTAGCAGTACTAACTTTTTAGCATCCTAACGTATTGCGACGCACCGTGTTTCTCGCCCTGCGGCAGCGCAAGGGTTAAATAATGCCTATTTTATTATTATTAGTTGTTTGTTTTTTTAACACAGCCGTGATCACAGCAGCCCTGGAACATCTGCCTCATTCTTTCATCTCACGTGCCATTTCTCCACAAAGCAACATGTTTATTGCACAGCATATTCCACGGCAGGAATTGCACTGCTTTGTGGCGTACACTTGGGAGTCTGGTGCAGTAGTGGCAGAGAGGAATGTAGCCTGGCTAAGTGCTTTCACTTTCTTGGCTACACAGGGCTGGGTTGAAGCGCTTCAGCACAGCACATTCCTCATTCTTGGGAGCGAGCTGAGAACTCAAAGCCGCAGCAAAGCATCTGCTGTGAAACCCGTGACACGGAACAGACGAGATCCGCTGGCTCCTGGCAGCATCTCGGGTTCAGAGGACTAGAACGTGCGTTCTGCGCCCAGTGATGTCACAATGATCACAGAACTAGCAGAGCCAGGGACAGCGGGCTTAATCCTGTGTGTATTATCCATGTGAGGTGGCAGACAATGTGCACAGCATGGTGCAGAGGAAGTTACACAACATGCTCTCCAGACCCGACAAGCTTTATCTGGGGCCAACAGCGCTCATCAGCTGGGCTCAGATACTGGGAGTCTTCACTCCTTATGCACCATAACTCGGGGAGCGAGGCTTTCTGTGATGTAGCTCCAGTATAAAGCACGTCTTAGTAGGACTACAGCTGGCCAACTTCATTCCTCCAGGGCCACCAACAGGTCAGGCATTCAGGATATCCCTGCTTCAGCACAGTTGGCTCAGTCGAAGACATGACGAGATTATAACAGGGCCCTTTTCTAGAAAGTGCAATGGCGCCGCTCTGGTGAGTTTGATGAGGCTTTCCATCACACTTTATAGAAGACTGTCCGTAGTCTCCTTGCTGTAAAACCGGGGAACGTGATGGAAAAGAACGGTATCAGGGTTATAAAAAGGAGAAACTCCCATTGTTTTTAATAGGATTGATACGCTTCGATACATCTAATGCTGGGACGGGGGTTGCACCAATTTTGCTAGGCCCCTCGGCGTTTGAGATGGTGATCCCATGTATAGCCTGGTTCCCCTCTGGTTCTCTGTTTGCCACTACCTCTGGCTACAGCTGCGTCTGGCAGCGAACGGGGGGGGGGGGGGGGGGGGGCGTGGGGAGGTTGTGTCAGGTGCCCTGGTCGCCGGAAGCTGCCGGCGGCTCCCCTTGCAGGGCGCCACCATTTTGGCTGCGATTGTGCATGCGCATGCATGCGAGGCGGCCATAGCAGTGAAGGGTTCCATGGGGACTTACAAGCCCCATCATGCATAGGGGCTGCAGCAGCACATGAGCAGGCGTAGCCAATAGGCCTGCCAGGATTCCCTGCTTCCACAAATAGATACATTGTGTGCGCTAAGAGCACGCCAGTCGGAGCTGGGATGAGGAAGGGGTATGGTGTGTAGGTTCAGGGCATCTGTAACCCCTGCACTAGGCCAGAGACCCCCATAGGCCCCAGCTCGGCCAGACTCGACTCAGCTTGTGGTCGCTGCAGGGACAGGCCCAGTAGTTAGGGACACTACCCCTGTAGCACCAGTGTGAGGGACACAGCGGCGAACTGGTGATCCGGTGGTCTGGGACCAGATCACTCTACAGATCAGAGACTATCTACAATGGTGATACCATCCACGCAGTACATCACCCCACGTGGAGGCGGACGTCATCGTTCACAACCACAATCGCTGGGTCAGTGGATCCCATCCCTCCGTTGTGGCGCTACCGGGTGGTGGACTACCCAGGAGATATGATCAAGTGCACCAACTTTACAAACGGTAGTTGTGGGCAGCGCTGTCTCACACATTTGGGTGGGTTGCTACTTGTGGAGACTAGGGCAGTTGGGTGCCCAAGGGCCCCTCAGTACTTTGGGAGAATAAGCCATCAGGTGGACTGTGACGATAGTGAGGGTTTGGCCCGGGATTAACGGGGTTACTCCCCAAGGGCCCCCCTCTAACCTCGCCAGGGAGACAAGGGGTTAACTGGGCTGAGGCCCAGAACTGTGACTTAACCCTTGTTAAATAACATGAAAATGCTTATTCCCCTGTGTAAATGATGTTGTTGCTGGATCAGGGTCTGCATAACCCACCCACTGGGACTTAATGGGTTAATCTTATATGCAGTGCTGAATAAACAGTTACCTGAAAACTGGTAATTTGGTAACTGAGTAAGCCAGGACCCTGAGCCTTGGGGTACAGCCTCCGGGTCACCCCCCAAGTACACACATATTAAAAATATAACGTTGTCATAAGAGAAACATATATTTTTGATAAAGTGACTTTTTGCAGTTTTTGAAATATACAGGCAGAATGCTAATGGTGGGCAAATGCTAATAACCTCTGCCTGCCTTTGTAATGCATATCCAAAACGGAGGTGTGAATTGGCAGTTGGATGCTAAATAGGACATCCTGCTAGAATTTAGCCTGGCTTCACAGGGGTATTGTTTATGCGAGAAGCCCAAGCCTACTTCAAAAGGTTTTATTGATGGGGCCAGGGGGGGGGGGCTACCCCCAACAGGATATCAAAAGTGAGTAACTTTAATAAATATAAGAATATTATGAGATGTCCTTGGCTGAACCAGCTAAGAATTACATAAGTGTATTGGCGGGAGTCAGCTGATCTTTGGGAGTCTAAACATTGTATATGTACCTGCTGCTAAATGCCAGATATTAATATCTCTATTAATGTTCATATTACAGTGTAATTTTTGGTCTCTCTGCGACCGTCAGGTGTCACAGACCGTATTAATATATCTCACCTGACTGTATGTTTTACTGAACTCAAGTTATGCAATGATTTGCAGTAAATATGAAATTTTGGTTGAGTCTGAGAAACTGCAGCCCCCCTGCTATGATAATGAGCAGGAAAGGAGAATTTACAAGCCTGGTCATCAAAGACCAGATTGCTAATTGTTAAGCTAGCTGTCGCGGCACCTAGGGAAAGAGATGAGCTTGAAATGGTATATAAGTCAAAGCCACCCTCTACCCAAGTTGTTCATGCTGTTCATTGTTCTTCATGCAAATGATCTTCATGCATGCATGTGTCCTGCCTGTTTTGCTGTGATGTCAACTCAAATATGGAAGAAGTGGCAGGCTGTGATCCTGCTGGCTTTCTTGCCATAATCTTTACGTAAGTGTCTATATTTTGCGTGTTATTTGTACATATTTGCTGTGTTCACCTTTATCAAGGAATAAAATCACTTTATTATATCTTAAGTCTCGTCCCAGTTCAAACCCAGGTATATATATATATTTATATATATAGTTTTTGGTGTACAATTACAGCCTGTCGCAAGCTCTCGTGACAGGCTTGTAATAACTGGTGGCAGCTGGCGGGACTGAACTGGACCTGGATTACAGTATTCTGCGGGGTACTGTGATCCAGTGGGAACTTGATGGTAATTGCAAGTTCCTGGGACTAAAGATATTGAACACACAGTGTACAACATATAACACAAGATATGGCACCTCCTCACTGTTCCTCTACTTGTGAGAAGCATTGCCTCCAGAACCAAAGTGCCGGCCATCCGTCTGACTGGAGCCGGGCACCGAGACCAGAGGAGTGCATCAAGTCGGCGCGGGGACCAGCAGCCAGCAAGGCTGAGAGAGAGACAGCAATCGGTGAGCATGAAACCCGGCAGGCTGAGCAAAGATCCACAGCTGCAGCTGCTGTAACCATCACACCGCCCGGAGAGCAGGGACGGGACCCAGCTCCGGGACGGCAGAGACTTGTGGAGGGAGCGGGTGGTCTTGGAAACCACAGCAGTCTTGCACCAGGAGAGGTATTGGCCGTTGCGGCGGCCAGTCCATTTTTCCCAGAATTGCTGGCCCTGTTGTTGGCGCAGGAAGAGATGTCCCCAGCAGAGCGGCTCGAGCGGCTGAAGCTGGCGATGATCCGACTCGCTTATCCCCTCCCAGAGCCCGGCGCTCCAGCAACTCCGCTCTGGACTCCGTTGCCCCTTGCTGGGGTTAGTCCACCGGCGGCGGAGAAGCTCTGGAATGAGCCCGGCGCTCAGGCAACTCCGCTCTGGACTCCGTTGCCCCTTGCTGGGGTTAGTCCACCGGTGGCGGAGAAGCACCGGCAGTCGCTGCGGCACTGCCAACCAATGGGCCACAATAATGCCCAGTGCCCTGACCGTGCGCGGTCAGGCGAAGAAGCCCCTCAGGGCCAACGCTCACGAGCTGAGGAAAAGATGACCCAGTTAGCGGCATCCTCTGATGGCTCCCGCCCAGCCGGGGCGACAACCCTCCGCGGGACGTCTCCTGGAGAACCTGGACGGGCTGCATCAGCAACAGCGGCGGAGAGCAGCGGCCATCCACCTGATCCCGGCGGAGAACCAGCGGCGGCGGCAGAGAAGACGCCGCCACTCCGGCATCCTGCCGGCGGCAGTTTTATTTGGGGGGAGGGACAGAGGTTGCGGGAGGGGGTTATTTTACCAAGTTTGCATGGAGCTGTGTTCCTCCACAAAGACCTGGGACCCTTGTCCTGCACCGTTTTACCTGTACCCAACACGGGCGCTGTTGCGGCAGTGGCCCGGTGCTGCCCAGCCCAGATGGGGCCGGCGGCGGCCGCTCCAGTCCCCCTGCAATTGGGACCAACGAAGGCGGCGGTCTCTGCGGGGACCAGCAAGGTAAGCCAGACCAAGTCGCAGACTGACCCTGACTTATTTTTCCCTATGACTGTACCCTGTTGTTTCACTATAGGGGTGACCGGGGGGTGGCAGGAGATAGGGCTACCAGGGGAGGGGAAGGAAGGGCAGCAAGTGAGCCAGCCAGATTTCCCCATTACCTTGGCGGAGCGGCAAGGGGACTCTCAGTTAAGAGTCCCACTGTTGCAGCCTTGCTATGGGCTGGAGGTATCCGGGGTTGTGGCAAAGTTAGACCACCCCCAGATTACCTGCCAGCCAGGAGCTAAGGTGGGTGCATCTGCACCAGCAACCCTGAGCTCACCTCCGGTAATGGGGGCACAGCTTCAGGGAGAGGGGCTCGCCCCGTTAGCACCCAGCTCTAGGGTAGGATTGCCTGGGAGAGGGTTGGGTGGGCCAGTGGGAACCGGGGAGGGAAGGCAGCAAGTGAGCCAGCCAGATTTCCCCATTACCTTGGCGGAGCGGCAAGGGGACCCTCAGTTAAGAGTCCCACTGTTGCAGCCTTGCTATGGGCTGGAGGTATCCGGGGTTGTGGCAAAGTTAGACCACCCCCAGATTACCTGCCAGCCAGGAGCTAAGGTGGGTGCATCTGCACCAGCAACCCTGAGCTCATCCCCGGTAATGGGGAGACAGTGTCAGGGGGATGGCCTCACTCAGGTGTCCCTAGGATCCAGGCTAGGATTAGCTAGGGAGAAGCGGAGTGAGGGGAGGCTGCAGGTAGGTAGCCAGCATCAGTTCTCAGGGGAGGGGAAGGAAGGGCAGCTTGTAGGGCCGCCAGGCTTCCCCATTACCTGGGCAGAGCAGCAAGGGGACTCTCAGTTAAGAGCCCCACTGTTGCAGCCTTGCTATGGGCTGGAGGTACCAGGGGTTGTGGCACAGTTAGACCACCCCCAGATTACCTGCCAGCCAGGAGCTAAGGTGGGTGCATCTGCACCAGCAACCCTGAGCTCACCTCCGGTAATGGGGGCACAGCTTCAGGGAGAGGGGCTAGCCCCGTTAGCACCCAGCTCTAGGGTAGGATCGCCTGGGAGAGGGTTGGGTGGGCCAGTGGGAACCGGGGAGGGAAGGCAGCAAGTGAGCCAGCCAGTTGTCCCCATTATCCTGGCAAAGCCTCAGGGGGTGTCTCAGATCAGCAACCCCCTGTTGCAGCCTAGCTATGGGCTGGGGGTATCATGGGCAGGGGCCAGTTTGCGCCACCCCAGAGATACCCATTAGCCAAGAGCTGAGGCGGTTGCATCTGGAGAGATGCCCCTGGGCTCATCCCCGGTAATGGGGAGACAGTGTCAGGGAGAGGGCCTCACTCAGGTGTCCCTAGGGTCCAGGCTAGGATTAGCTAGGGAGAAGCGGAGTGAGGGGAGGCTGCAGGTAGGTAGCCCGCAGCAGATCTCAGTGAGAGAAGGAGGGCTAGTGGTAGCCAGGGAGGGAAAGCAGCAGGTCTTGCAGCTAGAGTTTCCCGTTGCCCTGGCAGAGCCCCAGGGGGTTTCTCAGATCAGCAACCCCCTGTTGCAGCCTAACTATGGGCTGGAGGTATCCAGGGCAGTGGCAGGCTTGTGCCACCCCAGGGATACCTGCCAGCCAAGTGCTAAGGCGGTTGCATCTGGAGAGGTGCCCCTGAGCTCATCCCTGGTAAGGGGGAGACAAGGTCAGGGAGCTAGGTGCACTCAGGTAGTTCCAGGGTCTGGGGTAGGATTGCCCAGGGAGGAGAGGAGTGCAGGTGGGCTGCAGGGAGGTAAGCAGCAGGCTGAGGTGCTGGGCCTAGGGGAGGCTAGGCAGGGAGGCACCGTGGAGCAGGGGGAGATAGGAGGTCAGTGGGTTGTTAGGCAGCTGGCAGAAGCTAGGGATGGGCTAGGTAGGCCGAAGGTCCCTTGTTCTGACTGGCCAGGAGTGACCCCTCTGACAGAACCCCCTGGGTTCCCAAAGGAGAGGCTGTGGGTAGATAGGCAGCCAGGGAGGAGAGTCAGGAGTATAGCGGAGCAGCTACAGGGTGGCACAGAGCCAGTGCAGGTAGGGTCCCTACAGACTGGTGACATAACCCTTTCCCAGACATGGTTGACAGGGAAGCGACGGTCTGTGCTATATAGCTGGTCTCCTGCAGATGCACAGACATGCCAGTCTCTGGGCAGTGTGCAGCCTGGACTGCACAGGAGCCCCTTTCACCATGGACTTGGTTCCCAAGGCACTGGGTGGGGGGCAGAGGGAGGCCAAGGAGAATGCCCGGCGTTGCAGGATCTGGACTTTACCATCCACGGTGTACTGGTCAATGCCGGAGGACAATTTTGCCAGGCCAATCCCTCAGGACGTATTGAGGGCGTCAAGGGCGCCAGTGGTACCCCAGTGCCTGGGGGAGGCGACTGGGGCACCAGGGCCCCATTGAGCTGGGGAGGTGTGACGATAGTGAGGGTTTGGCCCGGGATTAACGGGGTTACTCCCCAAGGGCCCCCCTCTAACCTCGCCAGGGAGACAAGGGGTTAACTGGGCTGAGGCCCAGAACTGTGACTTAACCCTTGTTAAATAACATGAAAATGCTTATTCCCCTGTGTAAATGATGTTGTTGCTGGATCAGGGTCTGCATAACCCACCCACTGGGACTTAATGGGTTAATCTTATATGCAGTGCTGAATAAACAGTTACCTGAAAACTGGTAATTTGGTAACTGAGTAAGCCAGGACCCTGAGCCTTGGGGTACAGCCTCCGGGTCACCCCCCAAGTACACACATATTAAAAATATAACGTTGTCATAAGAGAAACATATATTTTTGATAAAGTGACTTTTTGCAGTTTTTGAAATATACAGGCAGAATGCTAATGGTGGGCAAATGCTAATAACCTCTGCCTGCCTTTGTAATGCATATCCAAAACGGAGGTGTGAATTGGCAGTTGGATGCTAAATAGGACATCCTGCTAGAATTTAGCCTGGCTTCACAGGGGTATTGTTTATGCGAGAAGCCCAAGCCTACTTCAAAAGGTTTTATTGATGGGGCCAGGGGGGGGGGCTACCCCCAACTGGATATCAAAAGTGAGTAACTTTAATAAATATAAGAATATTATGAGATGTCCTTGGCTGAACCAGCTAAGAATTACATAAGTGTATTGGCGGGAGTCAGCTGATCTTTGGGAGTCTAAACATTGTATATGTACCTGCTGCTAAATGCCAGATATTAATATCTCTATTAATGTTCATATTACAGTGTAATTTTTGGTCTCTCTGCGACCGTCAGGTGTCACAGACCGTATTAATATATCTCACCTGACTGTATGTTTTACTGTACTCAAGTTATGCAATGATTTGCAGTAAATATGAAATTTTGGTTGAGTCTGAGAAACTGCAGCCCCCCTGCTATGATAATGAGCAGGAAAGGAGAATTTACAAGCCTGGTCATCAAAGACCAGATTGCTAATTGTTATGCTAGCCTTCGCGGCACCTAGGGAAAGAGATGAGCTTGAAATGGTATATAAGTCAAAGCCACCCTCTACCCAAGTTGTTCATGCTGTTCATTGTTCTTCATGCAAATGATCTTCATGCATGCATGTGTCCTGCCTGTTTTGCTGTGATGTCAACTCAAATATGGAAGAAGTGGCAGGCTGTGATCCTGCTGGCTTTCTTGCCATAATCTTTACGTAAGTGTCTATATTTTGCGTGTTATTTGTACATATTTGCTGTGTTCACCTTTATCAAGGAATAAAATCACTTTATTATATCTTAAGTCTCGTCCCAGTTCAAACCCAGGTATATATATATATTTATATATATAGTTTTTGGTGTACAATTACAGCCTGTCGCAAGCTCTCGTGACATGGACATTGAGTAGGAAGACACTGTGAGGTTACGGCCATGCATAGCCCAGTTGGTGGGGACGGTATATTGTTATTCTTCATATGCATGCAGTAAACTGTTATTATTAATATCAGTGTGTGTATTATTGCATGGGGTCCTGTAACGGGGTTATCCCACTTAGTAGGATCCTGTACAGGTGGAGGCGCTGTCACCAGAAAGATCAGGCACACCCCAGGCTCCCACCAGCTGAGGCTCAGGTCTCCTGTGTGCCGCAGGCAATGCACCAGATACGCCGTAGCCACCATATCTCCCAGGGGGTGGGGGAAAGTGTGTTACATATGTTTCAAGGCAGACGTGTGGTGCTATCCTGGGGCACAGCAATGTCCCCAGATACAGCGAGGAGATAAGGCTTAGTGCTTTCCACGGTGCCGGCTTTGCATGAGAATTTGATCACTTTTGCCTCGATACAGAAAGATTCCAGAATGGAAAACAACGCAGAGATTTATTACCGCACACAGAGGGGCTGCTTACTAAAGACTTCCGGCTGCAAATAGGGTTGCCAGGTGTCCAGTATTGAACCGGACTGTCCAGTATTTGGACATAGCACAGTAAAAATTGATAGGTAATATTGGACATGTATGTATATACCGGTATTACGTCCCTGGGTGTGTATGTGTATATACCGGTATTACCTCTATGGACATATATGTATATACCGGTATTACCTCTCTGGACATATATGTGTAAACTGGTATTACGTCTCTGGGCGTGTATGTGTATGCCGGTATTACCTCTCTGGGAGTGTATGTGTATACCGGTATTACCTCTCTGGGCGTGTATGTGTATACCGGTATTACCTCTCTGGGCGTGTATGTGTATACCGGTATTACCTCTCTGGGCGTGTATGTGTATACCGGTATTACATCTCTGAGCGTGTGTGTGTATACCGGTATTACCTCTCTGAGCGTGTGTGTATACCGGTATTACCTATCTGGGCGTGTATGTGTATATCGGTATTACCTTTCTGGGCGTGTATGTGTATACCGGTATTACCTCTCTGGGCGTGTATATGTATACCGGTATTACCTCTCTGGGCGTGTATGTGTATACCGGTATTACCTCTCTGGGCGTGTATGTGTATACCGGTACTACCTCTCTGGACGTGTACGTGTATACCGGTATTACCTCTCTGGGCGTGTACGTGTATACCGGTATTACCTCTCTGGGCGTGTATGTGTATACCTGTATTATCTCTCTGGGCGTGTATGTGTATAGCGGTATTACCTCTCTGGGCATGTATGTGTATACCTGTATTATCTGTCTGGATGTGTATGTGTATACCGGTATTACCTCTCTGGGCGTGTATGTGTATATCGGTATTACCTCTCTGGGCGTGTATGTGTATACCGGTATTACCTCTCTGGGCGTGTATGTGTATACCGGTATTACCTCTCTGGGCGTGTATGTGTACACCGGTATTACCTCTCTCGGCGTGTATGTGTATACCGGTATTACCTCTCTGGGCGTGTATGTGTATACCGGTATTACCTCTCTGGGCGTGTATGTGTATATCGGTATTACCTCTCTGGACGTGTATGTGTATACCGGTATTACCTCTCTGGACGTGTATGTGTATATCGGTATTACCTCTCTGGACGTGTATGTGTATACCGGTATTACCTCTCTGGGCGTGTATGTGTATACTGGTATTACCTCTCTGGACGTGTATGTGTATATCGGTATTACCTCTCTGGGCGTGTATGTGTATACCGGTATTACCTCTCTGGGTGTGTATGTGTATACCGGTATTACCTATCTGGGCGTGTATGTGTATACCGGTATTACCTCTCTGGGCGTGTATGTGTATACCGGTATTACCTCTCTTGGCGTGTATGTGTATACCGGTATTACCTCTCTGGACGTGTATGTGTATACTGGTATTACCTCTCTGCACGTGTATGTGTATATCGGTATTACCTCTCTGGGCGTGTATGTGTATACCGGTATTACCTCTCTGGGCGTGTATGTGTATACCGGTATTACCTCTCTGGGCGTGTATGTGTATACCGGTATTACCTATCTGGGCGTGTATGTGTATACCAGTATTACCTCTCTGGGCGTGTATGTGTATATCGGTATTACCTCTCTGGACGTGTATGTGTATACCTAGTGACCTGACTTGCTTGGGGGCTGTGGGATTTCCTCAAGCAGGGAGAGAGCAGGGCTGTTGCTTGGGTGGCTAGGCAGCTTCCTCCATCCTGATTGGCTGCTGCTGGTAATGCAGCCAATCAGGAGGAGGTGTCAGGAGACTGGGGGTGGAGCCAAGGAGAGGAGGAAACAACATGGAGCGAAAGAGAGGTGAGATCAGTGTGTGTGTGTGTTTTGAGCGTGTTGCACCTTTCACCAATGTGTCCAGGGTTTTTAGAGAAGCCGCCTGGCACCCTAGCTGCAAAATATGTGCAAAATCACTGCAACAAACAGCAGATTGAACGTCATGAATACGGATATTTTATTCAGCACAATCTACTATGTAACTATGTAACAGTAATAGAATTATTCCTTGGATAAATTATTTTGCATGCGTTTTGCAGCTGGCACACTTGAGCCCATAATCCCCATAGTACTGCATCTTTAATTTGGATTTCTTTTGACTAATAAATGGTGCAGTATTTTTTGCTCCAATTTGCCCTGCTTTCATACATGGGAAACTTTAATACATAACAATGAAAATCTCCTGTCTGAGTCATTGATGTGTGTAAGGGGGTCCTGGTATATTGGGGGGTCTCACATGGAAATGTCGGTGTCATTGGTGTGTGTAAGGAGGTCCTGGTATATTGTGGGGTCTCACATGGAAATGTCGGTGTCATTGATGTGTGTAAGGGGGTCCTGGTATATTGGAGGGTCTCACATGGAAATGTCGGTGTCACTGATGTGTGTAAGGGGGTCCTGGTATATTGGAGGGTCTCACATGGAAATGTCGGTGTCACTGATGTGTGTAAGGGGGTCCTGGTATATTGGAGGGTCTCACATGGAAATGTCGGTGTCACTGATGTGTGTAAGGGGGTCCTGGTATATTGGGGGGTCTCACATGGAAATGTCTGTCATTGATGTGTGTAAGGGGGTCCTGGTATATTGGGGGTCTCACATGGAAATGTCGGTGTCATTGATGTGTGTAAGGGGGTCCTGGTATATTGGAGGGTCTCACATGGAAATGTCGGTGTCACTGATGTGTGTAAGGGGGTCCTGGTATATTGGGGGGTCTCACATGGAAATGTCTGTCATTGATGTGTGTAAGGGGGTCCTGGTATATTGGGGGGTCTCACATGGAAATGTCGGTGTCACTGATGTGTGTAAGGGGGTCCTGGTATATTGGGGGTCTCACATGGAAATCTGTGTTTGTCATTGATTTGCATGTAACACCTCTTTCCCCAGCCACACCAAAGAGTCCCAATGTCTTTATAGTGGCGCAGGTGAGACTCAGCGGTTCTTTTACCTTATTCCCAAGGTTTTTGAGTTACCTGGAAAACACAAAGGTACAGAAAATCCCAAGGGCCCAAGGCCAATATTGACCGTACTAAGCAGTCTTCTGCCTGAAGATGGATGTTTCCACCTCTGTCAATAATTTTACGGATCGGTTCTTGTTCCAATCAGTTATTCAGAGACCGCAGAAAGCAATCTGCATGGTATACGTCTTTACAGCGTTCTCAGCTATGAGTGGAGAACTGCAATTTCTCTTGGTATCACTTCCAGCATAGTTGTCAACAGTTCTGATTTCAATACACACAGGAAAACATGTATACCTCATCCATGGACATCTGGACCTGCCCAAATATAGGCTTGCCCCAATTTCAGCTGTCTCTCCCCAGCTGTGTGTTAAAACCTGCTATCTCCCATCCTGTCCTCCCCTACATTCTGTAATTATTTGTAACGCCTCTTTGTATTAGGACCTTGTACTTTCTTTCATTTCTCTGCTATGCCTACAGTTAACTATTTAGGTGCTAGCTATGCAGTTAGTGTGAATACAGACAATATGGTGTCCCTGTTGTTCAGGCTTGAAATGTTCCCATGTTCACTGCCATAGGACACCTTCCGGCCCTTTTGAATGGTCAGTTTTATTTGCCTTTTACAAGCCACAGAAAGGAAGTGAGTATGTAGTAAGAGATTATTTTGTGGCGAGCTAGTCTCCGGGACTCCTACATATTGAGCTTCCAGACTGGACATTTTCCCATTCACTTGATGCTAACATCTTTATGTAACACTGAGAGACCCGGCGTTGCCCGTGAGTTAAATTTCCCGCTAGGAAAGGGGGGGGGGGGGGGAGGGACAGTGGACAGGAGGAGGGGAGGGGGGGGGCAGTGGACAGGAGGGGGGAACAGTGGAGGGGGGGACAGTGGACAGGAGGGTGGGGGGGCAGTGGACAGGAGGGGGGGGAGACAGTGGACAGGAGGGGGGGAAGACAGTGGACAGGAGGGGGGGAGACAGTGGACAGGAGGGGACAGTGGACAGGAGGGGACAGTGGACAGGAGAGGACGGGACAGTGGACAGGAGGGGGACGACAGTGGACAGGAGGGGGAGGGGACGACAATGGACAGGAGGGGAGGGGATGACACTGGACAGGAGGGGACGGGACGACAGTGGACAGGAGGGGGACGGGACAGTGGACAGGAGTGGACGGGACAGTGGACAGGAGTGGACGGGACGACAGTGGACAGGAGTGGATAGTGGACAGGAGGGGACGGGACGACATTGGACAGGAGGGGAGGGGACGACACTGGACAGGAGGGGACGGGACGACAGTGGACAGGAGGGGACGGGACGACAGTGGACAGGAGGGGGACGGGACAGTGGACAGGAGGGGGATGGGACAGTGGACAGGAGGGGGACGGGACAGTGGAAAGGAGGGGGTGGTGACAGTGGACAGGAGGGGGGGTGACAGTGGACAGGAGGGGGGTGACAGTGGACAGGAAGGGGGGTGACAGTGGACAGGAGGGGGGTGACAGTGGACAGGAGGGGGGTGACAGTGGACAGGAGGGGGGGTGACAGTGGACAGGAGGGGGGGACAGTGGACAGGAGGGGGACGACAGTGGACAGGAGGGGGAGGGGACGACAATGGACAGGAGGGGAGGGGATGACACTGGACAGGAGGGGACGGGACGACAGTGGACAGGAGGGGGATGGGACAGTGGACAGGAGTGGACGGGACAGTCGACAGGAGTGGACGGGACGACAGTGGACAGGAGTGGATAGTGGACAGGAGGGGACGGGACGACAGTGGACAGGAGGGGAGGGCACGACAGTGGACAGGAGGGGACGGGACAGTGGAAAGGAGGGGGTGGTGACAGTGGACAGGAGGGGGGGTGACAGTGGACAGGAGGGGGGTGACAGTGGACAGGAAGGGGGGTGACAGTGGACAGGAGGGGGATGACAGTGAACAGAAGGGGGGTGACAGTGGACAGGAGGGGGGGACAGTGGACAGGAGGGGGGGACAGTGGACAGGAGGGGGGGGGACAGTGGACAGGAGGGGGAGTGGACAGTGGACAGGAGGGGACAGTGGACAGGAGGGGGAGGGGACAGTGGACAGGAGGGGGGGTGACAGTGGACAGGAGGGGGGGGACAGTGGACAGGAGGGGGGGACAGTCGACAGGAGGGGAGGCAGTGGACAGGAGGGGGGGTGGGTTGCTTAAAATTTCCGGGTCCCTCCTCTCCACTCCCCCTGTATGTTTCTCGGCTCCCCCCTCTCTCTACGCTCCTGACCCCCCTCCCCCCCGTAGCTCCGGTCCCCACCCTACAGTGCCTGACACACACACAGTGTCCCACACAGTGTCACACACACACAGTGTCACACACACACACACACACACAGTGTCACACCCACAGACTGTCCCGCACACACAGAGTGTCCCACACACAGAGTGTCCCACACACACACAGTGTCCCACACACACACACTGTCCCACACACACACAGTGTCCCACACACACACACTGTCCCACACACACACAGTGTCCCACACACACACACAGTGTCACACACACACAGTGTCACACACACACAGTGTCACACACACACACACACACACACACACACACACACACACACACACACACACACACACACACACACACAGTGTCACATACACACAC